>NW_019154159.1:2601818-2842306 GCF_002288905.1 Enhydra lutris kenyoni
GCTGCCGCCGCCAGGCCCGCGCCGCCGGAGCCCCGCCGAGGAGCCGCCGTCGCCGCCGCCGCTGCCGCCGCCGCCGCCGCCGCCGCCGCCGGGGACGGAGCCCAGGTGAGCGCGGGCCGGGCCTCCGAGTCCCCGCCGCTGGCCGAGCTGGCGGCGTCGCCTTTGTTCGGCCGGGCCCGGAGCGCGAGGGGCTGGCTGGTCCGGGCGGGAAGGGATGCGCGGCGCGGGGCGGCGGGAGGAGCCGCGGGCGGCGCGGGGCCGGTGCGTGCGTGCGCGCGGGGAGAGAGGTCCGCGGAGCGCCGAGTGCGGGGGAGCCGGCGGGGTCGCGGCGGGCGGTGCGGTCACACGCCAGATGTGTGTGCTTTCAACCCGTGCGGCTGTTGGAGCCCGGCGCCCCCGGAACAGTCGCCCCTGGATTTTGCATTTCCGATGGCGCGCACGAACCCGCAGCGTTGTTGGTGCAGGGCCTCCCGCGTCGTTGTTTGCGGGAAGAGCGAGCCCTGGGCGTGCTTTGGGGGAGGGTGCGGGCGCCCCCGGGTCTTCTGCGGGTCTGGAATCAGGTGGGCTGCCGGCGGGGCTGCAGACTGCGGAGCAACGCGCACGAGGAAAAGGAGCCGCGCCACAGCTGCCCTGCTAGCACATCACGTAACCCGAGCGCCCCAGTGCCACCTCTGCTTGAGCGACGCCTCGTCTGTACCTTTACCTTGTGGGTGACATTGAATCAATTGGTTCGTGGCTGTTAGAACGTGCGGGTGCGACGGTAGGGGTTCCGCGCGGGAACCCGGCGGGGAAACCGCTCGCCTGTCGGTTGCACAGAGCTTTGGGGATCTCACGGGAGATGCAGGGTCGGTGCCGCCCTGGGCGGGGGAGGAGGAGCTGCAGAGCCCGGCTGCACCTTCGCGTTTTAAGGCGCTCCGCGGTGTCGAGTGATGCTGTATAAAATGAGTGGAATTGTCGCTCTGCCTCTGTCAGATTAAACCTCCATTTGAGTTGCCTGCTCGCCTGTGTCTAGGCATGAACCGCAGATTCTGAGCTCAAAATGGTGCTCTGTGGATGTCCAACTTGAGCGCCTCGAAGGAGTTGCAAGTTGTGGGCATCTGGCTGGTTTAATCCATTGTGTGCCGAGGGTCGGGTTTTCTCCCGTATCGGGTGTTCTCGTCGCTGCGCTGCTGTCGGTCGTGGTGGTCAGATGATGATGATCACTGTGTAGCGATTGCTAGGGGCCTGGGCCGGACCTGACCCGCGCAAGGCTTATTTTATGCAACTTACGTCCTACGTTTAGAATTGAGTAACTGTGAGGATGAGTGGAGACGCTGGACATGTGTCTTGAGGGATCCCAGCGGACAGTGGTGGCCGGTTTGAAGTGTGGCCGGGTGTTGACAGTCGCGTGCTTCGGTTCCAGACTTCCTTCTGTGCTACCAGAAGACGTAGAAGATAAAACTTAGCCTCTGGCCAGATGAACTTGGTTGGCTGAGGGCACCTTGAAGAAATTTACATTATTCCCGCACCACAGAGATGGTGAAGGTCTTTGAACACCTTTCATGTGGCACTCTGAGGATGCTTTGTTGGGGGAAATGATGGTAAATGAGGTTTTGAGAAATGACTAGCCCAGTTTCATTATCCAAGTTAATTTTGTCAGTGTTTATGGGAGACAGTAGTGGTCTGAGTAGCTGCCGCTTTACTTCCCTATCCTGAAAGTTTGCTCTTTCTACAGAAAGTTTTTAATATTTATATTCTCATAAAAATAGAGGGTCTCAGACTCTTTCACACCTTGGGTCACGACATATTGATACCCCAGGAAATAGTAACAGTAGAAGTATTGGTTAAGTTAAATTTGACTTATGGTGACACAGAGTGATTTCTTCAAGCTAGCATTTCCTTAAAAGAGAATGGATCTGGGGAATCCCAGATGTTTTATATACATTAAACTCACACATACACACACACACAGAGACTTGATTTTATTATGAGGATCTACTTTTATTTTTTATTTTTTTAAAGATTTTATTTATTTGACTGACAGAGATCACAAGTAGGCAGAGAGGCAGGCAGAGAGAGAGGAGGAAGCAGGCTCCCCGCTGAGCAGAGAGCCGGATGCAGGGCTCGATCCTAGGGCCCTGGGATCATGACCTGAGCCAAAGGCAGAGGCTTAACCCACTGAGCCACCCAGGCGCCCCAGATGATCTAGTTTTAAAAGACTGATTCTAAGCCTTCCATCTTTCTTGTCCAGAGCAAGGATCTTACTGACAGTTACCTGTTTTTCACTCTTAAGCTATTAAATTAGATAAGGTTGACACCAAGGCTGTCATAAGACTTAATCTCACTATTTCATTTTGGATTCTGGCGTTTAAATATTTTAGTAGTAACCTGGGGTACATGTAAATGTTGACTCTGGTTTTCCTTCTTACAGTGTTTATTGTTGTTCTTTTTTAAGTGGCGCGTGTTTTAACACTTCGACAAAGATTATTTTGTAGCAGGCTTATATTTATACTTAGTTGGCTCAGGAATTTTGGAACACATAGTTGCATTAGAGGGCTGAGTATGAGGGAAAGTGGGGTGCACTGTTTCATTGGACCTGCAGGGGTTAAAACAGAAGTTAGTAATGGGGGGGGATATACTCTAAAATTACGGTATTTCTCACCACCACCACCTTTTTGTTAAACAGCCAGCTTTACTGAGATAAATTTGTGCTTCTCCAAATGCTGTCATCTGGCTCACTTCCAAAACCAAGCTGGGGAGGAGGAGGTCAGGACTGGAGTGGGGCAGCCTTTTTCCTCAGTGAAGAGAGCTTTCAGTTGGAAAGAAATGGAAGATAGAATTCCTACAGTACTGGCTGCAGACGGAGTGTCTGCATGACTGCCCCAACTCCAAGTGAGGGCGAGAAGTGCTTGAGTATAAACTTACTCTTGCGCCACTCAAAGTGATGCTAATCTTAAATTTAAAAAAAAAAGAGGGGGGGTACTAGTGCAAATTAGTTTATTTATCCTTTATTTGAGTATATAGACTATCTTTGGCATCATATAACTTTTCTAACAACTTGACATTTTCAGGCTCAGGAGCCATTTTAAAGACTATTTATGGGTCTTTTGGGCCTTCCTCAGTAAGAATTAGACCCATGAGATTGCATGCGAATGTCGTAGAAGACTCTTAGCACTCAGTCAGGGCTTAGTGTGCAAAGGTTGCTATCTGAGATTTTATAAGGAAGAAAATAGATTGTCTACTCTGAGGCTGTTTCCCTTATCAGAACAACATTTGAGATTATTAAGATTTGGGGATGCAGCAAACAGAGATTAGCTAGAGCGACTGAAGTCCTGGGGGGCGCGGGTGGGGAAGCATGAGAAACAGGTGAGGAGGGACAGATTTATAGAAGGTCTTAGAACCAGGAGCCTTTAGCAGAGAGCACCTGGAAGGTCTAAGTAAGCGGGGAAGAGCCAGGCAGCTAGCTGTGCGTGTGTGTTTTGTTTTTGGTCTCTTTGACATTGTTATGGCTTCTTACTGGTGATTTTTGAGACAAATGGCTTTTTACTTTTCACACCCAGCTTTATTTTAGAGGGTCTTCTGATGTTTTAGATGAGCTGTAAGGCAATCTTTTGAAGGAGTATTAGTGTTGCAGTCTTTTTGTATGATGAGTAGATTTTATTTGCTTAATTAAGACAGCATCTTAATTTTGCTTGGAGATGCCACAGATTTAAACAGAGAGAATGGAATATCAAATGAGAACTGGCCTTTTTTTTTTCCCCTAGGTAGATTTTTGCAGATTTTCTTGCTTTAAGCCAGTTAATCACGAATATCTAAATTTTTACAAATTAGCTTTTAAATAATTGTGCAGTCATGAGGAGAGCATTCTTTACTTTGCCAAATAATAATACAGTAAGCTTTCTTTAAAAATAGATTTTAACGCAGTAAAGATGTTCTCAGTTATAAACATTCAGCTTGTATACAACTTTTCAAGAATATAATTACTTACAGATATAAAGATTACTTGTCAGAAATAGCTGTAATCTTGTGTAGAGATTGTATGTGTGATGTTGAAACCAAGCAATGTGGAATCCTCGCCCAGCGAACTTGTTTGAATAGCTGGCATAAAATAATCCTGTAAGTTTGCTGTTGTGCAGAGCATGCGTTTGAACTGTAAGTTATTTAATGAAAAGTAAAATACGTATTCTTTAATTCTCCAACTGGGATGTGAGGAGGCTTTGTATATTAAAAACATGGTGAAAATTCATCCCCTTTGTGCCATGTTTAGAGTTTTACTAAAAATGAATTCTTTTCTTGGCCACAGATGCTTTCAGAGAATGAAGACGCTATTGCAGGGACGGAGAGCCATGCGTTAAGAACGCATTCTTCCCCCGTAGCCCTCCAGAGGCTGCAGAGCTGTGTGCGGAGCTAGACAATCCGGGCGCCCAGCCATAAAACATCAGTGCTGAAGCACAGATAGTTGTTCGCGGCCTCCTGAGCCCTCCTGGCTGCAGCCACCGCAGAAGGAATGGCCTTGGGAAAGCAGTGTTCGCTGCTGTCTTGAACTCGTAATGTTCCATGTGGCTCTGGTTTTGTTTTGTTTGTTTTGTTTTTAAAGATTTTATTTATTTATTTGACAGAGAGGTCACGAGTAGGCAGAGAGGCAGGCAGAGAGAGGGGGAAGCAGGCTCCCCTCCTAGAAGAGAGCCTGATGCGGGGCTCGATCCCAGGACCCTGGGATCAGGACCTGAGCCGAAGGCAGAGGCCCAACCCACTGGGCCACACAGGCGCCCCGTCATGTGGCTCTTTGAGTTCGAGCTATGCAATGGGACTTTGGTTTTCTAAGATACAGTAATGAGTAAGGACGGGCAAGAATACAGGTTCTAAGGCACGTCTCTTCCAGGTCAGTGTATTTAAATATTTGCTCTAGGAAGTGGGAGTAGTGACTTGTCTGTCCTGTGGTCTCTCTTTCTTTCTTTACCTATTTATCACAACACTCCTCTCTCATTAGATAGCAGCCTACCTAACAGCGGTGGGGTCACTGGACCACTGGGTCACGGCACCCAGGGCCCAAAGAGTCACCTGGAATCTGCTTCCAGAGAGCCGGCAGGAGGGATTGGTCCATTTGTGGCTTGGTTCCCGCTTTACTTCCTCATCAAAAAATTTTTTGTGCAAAAGTATGAGAATGAAAGAGTGTGCAAATAGATCATTTTGTCGTCATTATAAGGTTACAGCATTTTTTGTGACCAGCATTTGTTCGTATATAAATCCACAAGATCCCCTGTGATCCTCTAGAATGCAAACACCCGAACGGCTCTTTTTTCTATTTCTTCTTTTTTTTCCTCCAAAGATTATTTATTTATTTATTTATTTGACAGGCAGAGATCACAAGCAGGGGGAGAGGCAGTGGCGGGGGGGCGGGGGAAGCAGACTCCCTGCTGAGCAGAGAGCCAGATGTGGGGCTCAATCCCAGGACCCTGAAATCAGCCACCCAGGCGCCCCAGCTCTTTTTTTTCTTTAAAGACCCTTTCTGTTTTCTTTCTTTGGAACATTTTAGAAATTAATACTGTATTGTGTCTTCATAATGCCCTTCCTGTGAATGCCCTTCCAGTACCACAGTATCAAGTCAAGTCTTCTCAGCAGGAGACCACCCCTGTCTGTGGTTGAGTCTCTTACTAAGGTGCAGACTGGGTAGAGCCAAGGTGGTTTAGGGGAAGAGCGGTTTGTCGGATTCACTTATGTGTGCGTCTAGCTCATTAAGACTAGCATCTCTCAGCTAAAATCAGCTGCTTGAGTTGAGCCTGGCAAGGGTATTGTTTACTTTTTATTCCCAAAGATAATTTCTTTTTAATTACTCTTTTAATAAGTGGGGGAAATCTAAGTTAAAGTAGCAACAGGGAATTGAAGTTAAGATCTGCAGTTGGGAAATGGCAGCGTTGGGACGCTGAGCCACCTGTCCATCCACGCGTGCGTGGAAAGATGTTACAGAGTTGTTCAGAAGTTACAAGGGGGGGGCGCAGACTTACTCCTTTGATTATATTCTGTTTTCTCACACTGTATATCACGTGGGCAGTGCACAAGGGGAGGGGAAAGGCTGTAGGAAAGGAATTTAATCTTTGTTCTTCAGGAGGCTGATGGTTTAGAGAAGGGTTTTGGGCTGGGGGATGAGGTGGGGGAGGAAGGTGGCTCTGTGGAAGGAAGGACATTTGAGTCTCTGGGACAGTTGAGAATTGGGGATGGGGATGGGGGGCGCTGGTTGGAAAGCATGCTCTCAGGTCACCAGAGCTCCACTTAAAAATAATCTTCAAATAGGTACAGCTAATGATTGAGCACTTACTGTGTGATAGTGTACCGAGGACATAAGTATGATCTTATTCCATCTTCACAGCACAACACACCTGAAAAAATGGTTGCTTTTATTGTTCCCAATGTACAGACTGGGAAAGGGAGGGCAGAGGACAAAGTAATTTCTACACGATCCTACAGCCGGTAGAAGGGAAAGCCGGAATTTAGACTCAGTCCACTTCAAAACCCTCACTCATGGATAAATAGCTTCGATTATTTGAATAGCTTTTTAATTAGTCTTTCTTCTGGTCTGTATCCTACCAATCCATCTGCTAATATTAAGCGAATGCTTTCTGGGCACTGTGTGTGTGTGTGTGTGTGTGTGTGTGTGTGTGTGTGTGTGTGTGACCCATCCCTCCGCAGCAGCCTGTGAGGTAGCTCGTTACTATGTCCATCCTCTAGAGACGGGAGGCTAAGCCCCACAGAGGCTGAATAATTTACCCCAAATCAGAGACTTAATAATGCGTTTAGGTGCTGTGATGCCGACATCGGCATCTTGCACTGCCTTCTGAACCCCAAGTCTGGCGCGTCATTAGTGCTCTGTGCCACCGAAACTTAATGCCTTCCTGTGCGGTGACCACAGTCAGGACCAACGGCTCCCTGCCCTCCTAGAGTTGTCTGACTAGTGAGAGAGGCAGACACCAAACAAAAAACAAAACAAAACCTGAAATAGCAATTAAATGTTGTGAAACTTCCTTAAGTTAACAAAAACGTATGGTATATAATTATATAGTCATATACCGTATCTGCCCTCTTGAAGACGCATGTTAACATAGTGGATGCTCCCAGAAGTCTAGCAGGAAAAAAATGTTTACCTTTATTAGCCCAATTTTCCCCCAATTTATGTGACTATCACACATTGTTTACACATTATATTGCCTTTTGATTCAGTGGAATGTACTTTGAGAATGCAGAAATAGAGTGCCTGATCATTCAGAAGAGGGAAAGGGCCTACAGGTTGCAGTGGTCAGGCAAGACTTCACTGGAAACAGGACCTGGAAAGTTGATAGAATTTGGCTGGATGGGGGAACGTTTTGGAAAGTGGCTAAAAATAGCAGCTAGAACTCTTTTTTTTTTTTTTTTTTTTTTTTTTTTTAAGTAGACTCCACACCCAGCACGGAGGCCAGTATGGGGCTTGAACTCACAACCCTGAAACCAAGACCTGAGCTAAAATCAAAAGTCAGACACATAATGGACTGAATCACCCAGGCACCCCTGGGACTCAGTATTTTTATCGAATAAGTGAATACTAGGTCTAGCTGTAAGTAGAAGCTTGTGTTGGCCGTGAGGCTAAGGAGCTGTGTGGGAACAACCTCCATTCTTTGGCTGCCAGTGGTTGTCGATGGGCATGACATGGACCAGGTGGCAGATTAGAAACCTCTTTAGAGCAGGTGGTTGAAGGGGAAATTGGAAGTGTGAAGACCATGGTTTTTGTAGTTGTCTCTGTAAGGTGATGCAGGCTTGGACAAGCTTAGTGGTAGGACCCAACTGAAAAGGTGTTACAAAGAATCAGCAGGACAAAACGAAACAGAAGGAGGACTGGTGTGGGCTGTTGGAAGCAGTGAGTTGTGGACTGTTGTGGGCTGTTGGAAGCAGTGAGTTCTAAAAGGTAAGACTCCCAGTGCTTGCCGCTCTTTCTGGAAGTTCTGGAGAGGCTTTAGGTAAATGAAGAACCTAATGTTGAAGTAGTTGGTAAAATACATGGAGTGCATCCTTTTAGAATGCTGACTGGGGAAAGATGATACATAAGATAGCAGTTTTAGGAGAGTTTGTTCTTTGAGTTCTGGGATAGAGATTTGACTCACAGCATAAATCCCAGTACGTAATGAGCCATGTAATAATAGGGTTCTGCTGTTAATTATGGTGAATACTCTCGACGAAATCAAATGTTCTTAGTACCATACCCATAAAAATATCTTAACTCAGACTTTATGTAACAGTACTAGGTGTGTTGTAAACTATATGGATATGGGATATTGAGAAAAGAGAGAAAACAAATCTTCAATATTTCTAGGACATATAAGATCAGATTATGACATAAGATTATAACATAAACAGCAGTGTTAGGCTGTGTCGAAGTTACTAGAACTTTTTAAAGGTTAGGTAAATGTAATAGCATCATTAAACCTAAGTGATCGTAGATTCTTTTTTTTTTTTTTTAAACAAAGAAAACAAAACCATAAAAAGAAAAACTGTTACTTTTATAATAGAGTGCGGTGGGGAAGCTTTTTGGGAGGCTGGCTTTAAAACAGACAAGAATATTATTTATTTACTGTAGTCAGGTGATGAGTAAGAATCTTAGCCACAGTTGCACTTTTGTATATATTACGGTTTTGTGTTTAATTGATGAGCATGAATCATTCACCCTGTTCATTTTAGACTCAGAACTCCAGCAGAGCTCTTGACAGATTCCTGTTTTGCAAAGAAACCTTCATCATCATCATCATCATCATCATTTCTCTCTTAGATTTTGAGTTACTTGGTAGCAGGGATAATAACGTGTCCAAATCTTTATTTTATCTACAGTATTTTATGGATACTAAGATCAACGTTTTCAGTTTTGTTTTGAGTCATCTGTTTCTTCAGAGATCTTGTTTCCACAAATGAGAGTAGGGGGAGAGAAGAGGCTGAGAAATGAGTACTTTCCTTCTGTTTTTAGTCTTGTTGGGAATAGTGACCCACTGACCATGTTTTCAGCTGGTCAGCCCAGCGTGTGGGGTGCGTCTGCAGGTGTGCGGCCGTCTCCACAGTCCTCTGCGGCGCCCTTGCTCCATGTTTTCTGGGGGCACCCAGAGCAGTGGGCTGTTGCCTCTCCCTAGGCCCTTGGGGTCTGCCAGGAAGTGCCACCAACCAAATTATGAAGACATAACGTGACATTTAAATTTAAATTTTGGTATGGAAAACAAATTAACAAAGTAATTCCTGGTTTGCCTTTTACAGATCTGGTAACTGTCTTCAGATACTAGCCCACTGGAAGAATGAGTATTTTAACTAATGGAACCATTCTGGCCAACCCAGAATGTTTGGTTAGTATATATTAAACATATCCTTTTCTTTTCTATCAGGGGGACTCTAGAAATCAGATTTTAAAAGAATGTTGTCAAAATTCTTTTTCTTTCTTTTTTTTTTTTTTTAAAGATTTATTTATTTATTTATTTGACAACGAGAGAAATCACAAGTAGGCAGAAGTAGGCAGAGAGGCAGGCAGATAGAGAAGGAGAAGCAGGCTCTCTGCTCAGAGAGCCTGATGTGGGGCTCAATCCCAGGACCCTGGGATCATGACTTGAGCCGAAGGCAGAGGCTTAACCTACTGAGCCACCCAGGTGCCCCCAAATTCTTTTTCTTGAAATCAGTTTGTGTTGATTCCTAATTCCTTTGGCAAAATTATTAGATGTGGTTATTTAATTAGCTTACATACTTGCCTATTTCTTTTTTTTTTTTTTTTTAAGATTTTATTTATTTATTTGAAAGAGAGAGTGAGAATGATGGGGAGGCAGGGAGAAGGAGAATCAGACTCCCCACTGAGCAGGGAGCCTGATGTGGGGCTGATCCCAGGACCCTGGGATCACGGCATGAACAAAAGTCTGATGCTTAATGACTAAGCTACCCAGGTGCCCCTCAAATAAATAAATAAAATCTTTTTAAAAAATGGGTTTTTCTCTTTAAGTTGTGATTTTCTAACTAAGTCTCAAATTAGTGGATATCAATTTCAGAATTCAGCCTTTAAGATCATTCAGAAGTTTTGTTTTGTTTTGTTTTAAGATTTTATTTATTTATTTGAAGAGAGGCAGGCGGGGGTAGGGGAAGCAGGCTCCCCCTGAGCAGAGAGCCCAGTGCGGGGCTCGATCCCAGGGCTCTGGGATTAACCCACTCTGGCTTTAACCCACTGAGCCACCTAGGTGCCCTCAGAAGTTTTTCTTATCTTTTTATTTGTTTTTTTCCCATAACCTTTCCCCCATTTTTTCATTTGCTTTTTAAGTTTTTTTTTTTTCATTTTATTTTACATTTTTTCTCCTGAAATTGCACTTCAGAAATGATAGTAAGGCGTGGTTTGGGCAGTAGGGTGAACAGTCTGCTTTCTTGCATTTCAGTGCCCTGTTGTGTGGCTAAGCCTGTTTGCTTTGAAGATACAAATTCGCGGCTGGAGGAAGGATTCTAAATTTCATAATAGCTATAGTTTTTTTAATATGTATAATTTCATTTTTTATGAATTTATTTTAGAGAAAGAGAGTGTGCACTTGCATGCGCACAGGTTGGGGAGAGGCAGAGGGAGAGAACCTTCAAGCAGTCTCCCCGCTGAGTGGGGAGCCCGACATGGGGCTCGATCCCATGACCCATGAGACCTGTGCCAAAAGCAAGAGTCAGACATTCAACTGACTGAGCCACCCAGGTGCCCCAATAGCTATAGTTTTTTGAGTGCTTATCATGTGCCAATTATAGAAAGTCTAATATAATTTCATTTATTCTCATTAGTAGATAAGAAACCAAGGTATGAGAGAGGTTAGGTCTACCTGATTAACAGTGACCATGTTCCTGACTGTTCCGTTATTCCATTTCATTCAGACAGACAGAGTGATTTTCATTATTTTTAAATACCTAAGAGTTCTTTGGGGCCCCAAATGTGAAGTGTGACATTTGACCTATTTTAATAAAACAGTTTTATTAAGCATCACATAAATAACCTGTGTCTCTTGGGTTCATAGCCTCAAATAGTATCATTTTGGGTGCTAAAAGCCTATTAAGAGAAAACTAATGTTGATGTGTTTATAAGAATCATTTATATTTGAAAAACCTGATGGTGAATTTCTTTTCTGATTTCTAACTTTGGCATCTAGAATGCAGTGAGGCAAGGAGTGTGTCTGTAAGACAAAGATCTCTTGGATTTTTTTTTTTTTTTTTTTCCATCTTTTGCCACAGCAGCAGGGTTTTCTTGAAGCATTATTTGAAAATTAATGTTACTGGAAATTTTAAGCCTATTTAAAGGGATTCTAGTTTTGATCCAAATTATTAAAAGTGGGAAGACGTTTCTGTAAAACTCTATGTCACCTTGAAACTGGAATGCTTTAGTTAATGGGGTAAGCTGGAGGTAAGCTGCCTTTGATACAGAAGAGCCGCGTACAGATGGGTGATAACTGTCTTTCTTCAGTCTAATTCACCCATTTCCTATCCAATCTCAAATCACCATTGGAAAGCAGTTTCCCTCGCTTGACCCATTTTTCATCAGCATTATATCTTTCTTCTGCTTCTTCAACAAAAAAAAATTTAAAGGAATGGAGTATGACCCTTGCAGACTTACATGGTAAGAAGAGTTAAAGATACTTGCTTTGGAATATGCATATTATCTTTTTCTTTTGTCATGTGGCTGTGTGGTTGGAGTGATAACAATTTTGCTGATTTTTTTTTTTTAAACTTCTGAATGGTTTACTTACCAGATAGTTGGAAAGGATTATTGGTTTGAGAAAAAGCCCTAAATCAGTACAGCTTTTATTGCATCTTTAAAATCTCACAAGTCTGAAAAGTCATCTGGCATTTTGCTGTTTCTGTAGCTGGACAATTTAGGTCTTATTCATCAGCCTGTGGAACTGTTCCTTTTTCAGAAAAGTAGCTAACATCCTAAATTTTTCTGATATCCTTTTTTTTAACTGTTGTGGCTTGCTGAATCAAAGCAGCAGAGTTTGATACAAGTTCAGTGTCATTTCCTTCAAGAATTATTTCATCTTTCGGGGCACATGGGTGGCTCAGTTGGTTAAGTCCCAACTCGTGATTTCAGCTCAGGTCATGATCTCAGGGTCATGGGGTCGAGCTGCTTGCCAGACTGTGCTCAGCGGGGAAGTCTGCTCGAGATTCTCCCTCTTCCTTTGTCCCTCCACACAATGCTCTCTCTCTCTAAAAATAAGGATATAAATCTTTAAAAAAATTAATTCATCTTTCTGGGATTGAGATACTGAACACACAACCCTATATTTTTCACCCAAGAAATTTTGGATTTTGAGATGCCTGGGTGGCTCAGTTGGTTAAGCGACTGCCTTTGACAACACAGTTCCCGAGTCTACATTGGTCCTCCTGCTGGGTGAGAAGCCTGCTTCTCCCTCTGCCTGCCACTCCCTGCTTGTGCTCTCTTTCTCTCTGACAAATAAATAAATAAAACTTAAAAAAAAAAAAGAAATTTTGGATTTCAAGAAGAGAACCATTCTCCTGAAGAACAATGTTGATGGGAAAGTGAGCATACATGGACCTCATCTGGTAACAGAAACCCAGTCTAAACCTTGATCATGTTCTGTCCAGGACTACAGACAGCGTGGGCAGTAGTGAGTTCTTTTCTGTTTCCTGCCATTTGTCCACTCAGAGCCTCTTCTTCTTTCCGAGGAGACTGAGTTCTACATTGATGGGATTGAAGTCCCTCCACAGGGTTCCTCTGGGGCCCTTCACTGTACCAGTGCACGTATCCCTCTAGAGCGATGTTGACATTTTCTGGGCTGTCAGCACTCTGATCGCTGAGAGTGGTCTTCGTTCTCACAGTAGATGTGGCAAAGAGCAACAATTTTGTTTTTTTTTTTTGATTTCACAGTTTTTAAAAGAGATAAATGTTAAATGACTGATATTGGTAGAAAGGCATATGGGTAGAAGAAAAAAATAGGTGTGTAGGGGTAAGGATCTTGTTTTAGTAACATGGACAGTTTAAGGATATTATCATTTCAGTAGACATATATATAGTAACCCTGTTATTGATATATATGTGTTGTAAATTGTCTACTTATGTGGAGATCTGGTCTCTTAATGTCATTATCTTTACATCTCCACTAGTCACAGATATGACATGTTATCATGTGATAACATTCATTCCACATCCATGGCTTATAGAGTGCTTAAATTGGCTCTGTCCTTGCTAGATCAAATTAAAAATGCCCCAACATACCTAACCTAACAAGAATCTCCTTCATGAGATTGTCTCTGACTTCACTCATGGAAACTTTTTCTCTTTATCGACATTCACACCTTTGGTAATTGAGTCCTTTGACTTTAAATACCACACAAATGGGGCCCCTGGGTGGCTTAGTTGTTAAGGGTCTGCCCTTGGCTCAGGTCATGATGCCAGGGTCTTTGCATCCAGCCCGCATCAGGCTCCTCCCCCACTCCCTCTGCTTGTGTTCCCTCTCTCACTGTGTCTCTTGGTCAAATAGATAAATAAAATCTTTTTAAATATTACCATACAAGCCCTGAGATTTCTGAATTTTGCATCACCAGTATGGACTGCCCCCAGACTCAGTATTTTCATACCCAGTTGCCTTGCCACATCTCCATTGGACTGTCGCGTGAGAATTTCCACCTCAGATGTCTATGACTGAACTCCTGCTCTCAGCCCTACCTCCACTGCACGTGCACTCCTCCGTGTCTCCAACAGCACTTTCTTCCTTTAGTTGCTCCAGTCAGAAATTTTGGAATCCTCCTGATTTGTCTCTATGTACACTTCATAAAAAATTAAAGGAGATTTCTAAGTAACTGTGGGTCAAAGAAGGGATCACAAGAAAAGTCAGAACATATTTTGAACTGAATTAAAAATAGAAAACACAACACTCTAAAATTCCTCTGGTGCAGCCAAACTGTACTAAGAGGGAAATTTATAGCTTTAAAAATGTCTATCTTAGAAAAGGAGAAGGATCTCAAATCAAAAACTAAGCTTTCACCATTTGAATCCACAGAGTGAAAAACAAACTAAAAAAAAAAAGAAAAAGAAAAAACAAACGAAAGGAAGGAAATAAAGATCAGAGTGGAAGTCAGTGGAGTAAAACCAGAAAAATAGTAGAGAAGATCAATAAAACCCAAAGCTTGTTAAGTGGAAAGATCAACACAATTGACAAACCTGGGCTAGACTGAGAACAACGGAGAAGACAGCTTGGGTGAAACAACGCGGTCCTAGAAGCGGACAGAGTCCGCCAAACTGATGCAAAAAGAATGAAAAATCTGAATGGGTACATAGTAAAGACGGCAGTAATTACAAATCGTTTTTAAAATAAGCTCTACACCCAACGTGGGGCTGGAACTCATGACTCTGAAATCAAGAGTCACATGTTCCACCAACTGAGCCAGCCAGGTGCCCTAGTAATTACAATTCTTGCCACAAAGAAAAGCCCAGGTCATCCAGGTCATCTTGGCTTCATTGGTAAATGCTGTCAGACGTCAAAACCTAATCCCAAACCCTCACACACATTTCCAGAAAATAAAGAAGGAGGAAATGCCTTTTTGTTTTTTTGAGGATTTTATTTATTTATTTGACAGAGAGAGAGAGACCACAAGAAAGGAAACACAAGCAGGGGAAGCGGGAGAGGGAGGAGCAGACTCCGAGACAAACAGGAAGCCCAGTGCAGGGCTTGATCCCAGGACCCTGGGATCATGCATGACCTGAGCCGAAGGCAGACGCTTAATGACTGAGCCACCTAGGCACCCTGAGGAAATGTTTTCTGGCTGATCCTTTGAGGCCAGGATTGCCATGGTACCAAAGCCAAAGATATCACAAAAAATTAAAACCACAGCCAGATCCTTTCATGAATCTTAAGTGCAGAAATCTTCAGCCAAATACTAGGAAGCCAAGTCTGGCAACGTGTAGAAATGATTATGACCAGGGGCATCTGGGTGGCTCAGTCAGATCTCCATCTGACTTTTTTTCTTTTCTTTTCTTTTTTTTTAATTTGGAACACTTCACGAATTTGTTTGTCATCCTTGTGCAGGAACCGTGCTAATCTCTGTATCGTTCCAATTTTAGTGTATGTGCTGCCGAAATGAGCACTCCATCCGACTCTTGATCTCAGCTCAGGTCTTGATGTCAGGGTCATGAGTTCAAACCCCACACTGGGCTTCATGCTGGACGTGGAACCTACTTTAAAAAAGAAAAAGATTATACTATAAAGCTAAAGCAGTCAGGACACTTTGGCATTGGCACGTGGATAGACTCATTTGCAAATATTTGGAACATAACCGAGTGTTCAGAAATAAACCCTTACAGTGAGCTGATTTTCGACACAGTGCGAGGCATTTCAGTCGGGGAGAAGGTAGTCTTTAAGATTTTAAAGTATCTCTGGACCCAGTGTGGGGCCTGAACTCATCATCCTGAGACAAGAGTCGTGCTCCACCACTTGAGCCGGCCGCTCTGAGACGCGCTTCTCCTGCGCGCCTGCGCAGTCCAGGTGAACCATCCCTTCACGCAGGAACCTGACCGTGGATCTATACTTCTAGGGCCAGTGGAAACAGTCCAAGACCAGCAACTGGTAAATGGATATTGGAAATGCGGATAAAGGTTTTTTTTTTTTTTTAAGATTTTATTTATTTATTTGACGGAGAGAGAGAGAGAGAGAGAGAGAGATCACAAGTAGACAGAGTGGCAGACAGAGGGAGAGGGAGAAGCAGGCTCTCCACTGAGCAGGGAACCGGATACGGGGCTCGATCCCAGGACTCTGGGATCATGACCTGAGCCGAAGGCAGAGGCTTAACCCACTGAGCCACCCAGGTGCCCCGAGAATGAGGTTCTGAGACATGTTGTAGTGTGGATGGATCTCAGTAATATCATAGCAAGTGAAAAATAACCATATTTCGTTTACATGATATTTCCACAAAGGGCAAAACTACGGGGTCCAAAAGTATGTTAGTAGTTGTCCAGGGCTAAGGGCGAGAACAAGGAATGGCTTCAATTTGGATCTTGGTGGGTAATGGAAACGTTCAAAACCTGGATCATTGTTCTTATAGCTGTACAACACCATAAATGTACGGACTTTGTAGAGGAGAAAAAGCTGCCCTTTTTTCTGAAGGCTTTCGTGCATACACACTACAGACACTCTTGTATTTTTTATTAGAAATATGAGGATTGGTTCTTGTGGTTTTGTTTTCCTTAGTTTTATTTGGGGTTTATATTACCATTGCTGTTGAAGGTTCTCTATAGTCAAGGTGGTAATGGGTTAGCAACAACAATCTTACTAACCAGCATTATATTTTGTGTGCCTGCTGTGTTTTCAAGAATAAGTCTTAATTAATTTAAATTATTGAAAATTCACAGATCTTTAGGGTTTATAGAGGAGAAAACTGAGATCCAAAGAGGGGGTGTGACTTGCCTAAGATCAGACAGTCCTGGCCTCAAACTGGAGTCTTGGAGAAAACTAATTTTATGCCTTTTGGCATAGATAAAAGAGCAAAGGGAAAGATGATTATAAAACAGGTCAGTGAGCAAACATATTTTAAAAATTAATCTTGCCAGTAATCAAAGAAAAGCAAATTAAAGAAACCAGATTCGGGGGGAACATATTAAGTTGGCAGTATTTAAATATAATACTAAGGAGAAAGAGAAAAGATATCTTTCCACTAGTGCTGCTAGTATAGTAAGAAAATGGCTGTGAAAATGGTCATGTACTCAAAAGACTTAAGTTATGTTGTTGCCTATGAATGTATCTGTTGAGATTCAGTTTTGAAGTACTTTGGTAGATGTGGGTGAGGAACAAAATGAGAAACTGAGTGACTATCAGAAAGGCAATGGTAGAGGGAATGGGGATGCTTCCCTTGTAATTTTGCCTATAAAGGAGGCTACACACAGCACTCTTTTGTTAAGATTTTATTTATTTGTCAGAGAGTGAGAGCACAGCAGGGGGAGTGGCAGGCAGAGGGAGAAGCAGGTTCCCTGCTGAGCAAGGAGCCTGATGCAGGACTGGATTCCAGGACCCCAGGAACATGACCCCAGCCGAAGACAGACACCTAACCGAATGAGCTACCCAGGCATCCCAGCACTTTTTTTTTTTTCTTAAGATTTTACTTGTTTCAGAGAGAGAGAGAGAGAGAGAGAGCGCGCATAAGTAGGCTGAGGGGCAGGGGGAGAAGTAGATTCCCTGCTCATCGGGGAGTCTGACTTGGGTCTCCACCCCAGGACTCTGGGGAGCCCAAGGCAGACCCCCAACCAACTGAGCCACCCAGGCACCCCTCACACAGCAGTTTAAAAAAATTTTTTGTCATTCCCTTTTTTTTTTTAAAGATTTTATTTATTTATTTGACAGAGAGATCACAAGTAGGCAGAGAGTCAGGCAGAGGGGGAGGAAGCAGCAGGCTCTCTGCTGAGCAGAGAGACCGATTCAGGGCTCAATCTCAGGACCCTGAGATCATGACCTGAGCTGAAGGCAGAGGCTTAACCCACTGAGCCACCCAGGCGCCCCAATATTTTTCATTCTTGTAGAAAGGTAATTATTTCCCAAGTATTATTTAGTCACATCTATCCTTTTGAGGGTAAAATCAAATTTTTCTTTTTCTTTTTTTTTTTTTTTTAGAGGATTTTATTTATTTATCAGAGAGACAGCAAGAGAGGGAACATGAGCAGGGGGAGCGGCAGAGAGAGAAGCAGGCTTTCTGCTGGGCAGAGAGTCCAGTGCGGGGGTTGATCCCAGGACCCTGAGATCATGACCTGAGCTGAAGGCAGATGCCCAATGACTGAGCCACCTGGGTATAATCTTTTCTTTTGAAAATATGGAAAAGCGTTGTGGTTAAGACTTAATACACAAGTAAAGTTTCAACACAGAAGCGGGAGCGAGCATATGGTTGCCGTCTTTTAGTCTGCCACATAAGACAAGCAAATAAAAACACCACCGTCCACTCTTATCATTATAAAAGACATCCCTGTGCGAAGAAGTACAAAAGATACCATCTTAGAGGAGAGTCCTATAGCTTGAGTGAATATAACTTCATGAAAAATTACCTGACATCATCTCCTTTTTTTTCTCATTCTGTGGAGTCATCTTGAGTGTGTGTGCATGCGTGTGCACATGTGACAGGGGTATACATATATCAAAATTTACTGAATGGTATACTTTGTTATTTATTTATTTATTTATGTATTTTTTTAAAGATTCCATTTATTTATTTGAGAGAAACACTGAGAGAGAGCATGTGAGGGGAGAACGTCAGAGGGAGAAGCAGACTCTCTGTGGAACTGGGAGCCTGATGTGGGACTCGGTCCCGGGACTCGGGGATCATGACCTGAGTCGAAGGCTGTAGCCCAACCAACCGAGCCACCCAGGTGCCCCTGAATGGTATACTTTAAAGATATGTTGTTTATTTTTCTCACTAAGTGTTAACGAGCGTTTGGCACCGCTGTTGTAAGTGTGGTCTTGGGAATTGTCTAGCCAGTTCTGGGCTAGGTTTCTAGGAATGCTGCTTATAAGCTGGGTAACTTTGGGTTTATTTTTTAAATTTCTCTGAGCTTTGTTTTCTCATCTGGAAGATGTGAGTAATAATGCCTACTACAGGGTTATATGGATTAAATGAGATAGTGAGTAAATTTGACACCTTGTAGGTACACATTATCGTCTCTGTTCACCTTGCAAAGTCACACATTTGTACTGTCATTACCTATTTGTGTGTGTGTTACTGTAATTGCAGAGGAGTGATTCAAGCGTAGAGAGTGGTGTTATTTTAATCCTACCATAGACGTGACCATAGCAGTCACTTTGGTATGGTTTATAAGGTATGTGGGGTGGGGAGAATGTTTTACTCTGAAAACGCGGATGTGCTGGTGTATAAAATTACTGTGTGAGTAATGTCCTGGGCCAGAGATTGAATTTGAATTCTGTATAGATTATTAGGATTTGTTCTTGTGATGATCATATTGTCAGTTTAATTTATTATATTTCACACAAAGAAGCCCCATTCAGGGTTCCAGAAATGCTTATAAATAGGTCTCCTGTGGCATTTAATTATCATAATGTGTAAAGCTTTATTCAGTGAGATCAAGAAAGAAAAATACAGTCACTTAGTCACTTACATATAAAGCTTAGTTTTCCTCTTCGTGTTAAAGGTATGTTAAAGAGGAAAAAAAATGGAATGTTTAACATGTTGCTACTTGGCATACAGATTGTATGACTTATATGACAGATGGTTCTGGTTGGGATCTATCTCAAGTGCTTAGACTTTCCAGTTTTTATGTAATTATATATGTATACAAGTTTTCTTCTATTAGAGTATAAACTCCTTGAAGGCAAGATTCATGTTTGACTTTTTTCATCTTTTATAAAACTTAGCTCATTGACTTTTATAGAGTATGCACTGAGTAAATATTGCTTGGTTGATTGAATAAGTCTTCATATGTGTTAGGTTACTGACTTCTGATGGCATCAGGTCTCTCTCCAAAGTTTGATGAGATTCCTAATGATGAGGAAAGTAAAGTGAGCAGTCAGATCTCCTTTTCAGTTTCACTGATATCTTTCCTGGGTCCATAATCTCCAGTAATTTTAAAGCTTTATGTAATGAAAAGCAACTCCATGACTCAAAATGGTAGATATTCGTGGCCTGGCATGTAACAGAAAGACAACTTTTAGGTCAGAAAGAAATACTAGTTATTGAGCCTTAGCTTAGTGGTAGCATTGGATGTTAACATTTTTAAAAAGATTTTATTTATTTCTTTGATACAGGGAGAGAGAGCGTGCGCACACAAGCAGGGAAGCAGCAGAGGGAGAGGGAGAGGCAGGCTCCCTGGATGTGGGATGTGATCCTGGCACTCCAGGATCATGACCTGAGCCAAGGCAGTTGCTTAACAAATGAGCCACCCAGGCTCATGGATCTTAACTTTTTGGAGGGTCTCTGATCCTTTGAGAGTCCAGAAAACCTAACTAGAACAAGAAAAATTTTAATAATAAAAGAATTTATCTCCAAAAAGTTTCTCCTTTTCAGATAATGTTAATAAAAATTAATTCTTTCAGGGGCACCTTGGTGGCTCAGTCTGTTAAGCCTCTGCCTTTGGCTCAGGTCATGATCTCAGGGTTCTGGGATCGAGCCCCGCACTGGGCTCTCTGCTCGGCAGGGAGCCTGCATCCCCCACCCCCTGACTTCTCTCTGCCTAATTGTGATCTCTCTGTCTCTCTCTCTCTGTCAAATAAATAAATAAAATCTTAAAAAATTAATTCTTTTGTATTTTAATATTTACTATGAATTATCTAATAATTTTAAGAAGGGAAAAGCTATCCTCTTATGAAGCCAGCATAATTGTAATACTAAAAAAACATGGAAATGATAGCACCAAAGCTAACTCTAAATTTCCGTCACATAGGGCACCTGCGTGGCTCAGTTGGTTAAGCATCTGCCTTCTGCTTGGGTCATGATCCTGGGGTCCTGGGATCAGGCCCCATGTCGGCCTTCCTGCTCAGCAGGGATCCTGCTTCTCCCTCTCCCTCTTCCGTTCCCCCTGCTTGTGCTCTGTCTCTGTCAAATAAATAAATAAAATCTTTAAAAAAAATTTCTGTTGGGGCGCCTGGGTGGCTCAGTGGGTTAAGCCGCTGCCTTCGGCTCAGGTCATGATCTCGGAGTCCTGGGATCGAGCCCCGCATCGGGCTCTCTGCTCTCTAGGGGAGCTGCTTCCTCCTCTCTCTCTGCCTGCCTCTCTGCCTGCTTGTGATCTCTCTGTCAAATAAATAGATAAAATCTTTAGAAAAAAAAAAATTTCTGTCACATAATTAAATCTTAAATCCTTTTTTTTCTTTAA
This sequence comes from Enhydra lutris kenyoni, assembly GCF_002288905.1. NCBI lineage: Eukaryota > Metazoa > Chordata > Mammalia > Carnivora > Mustelidae > Enhydra > Enhydra lutris. The sequence goes on from NW_019154159.1 coordinate 2,622,622, forward strand.
TTTTTTTTTTTTTTTTTAATTTGAGAGGGAGAAAGAGGGTGCATGTGTGTGAGTACACATGCTAGCAGGCAAGAGCAGGGGGAGGGGCACAGAGAGGAGAGAAGCAGACTCCATGCTGAGCATGAAGTCAGATTTCATGACCCACTGAGCTGAAGGCAGATGCTTAAGCACCCAGGTCCCCCTAAATCTGAGAATTTTAAATAATTTACCAGCAAGTATAATTTGCCAGTTGGTATTATTTCCTTAAAATCTCTTTCTAAAGAAAATTTGAGACAAATGGAGCTGCCTATTATATCAGCAGAGTGGTAAGACCGAGTAAGGGTTACCTTGGCAATGCAAGTACTCTTAAAATCCCTCTAGCAGTAGATTAAGTAAGACCAAGTAAGGGTTACCTTGGGGATGCGAGAAATCGAACATTCCAGTGCATTGGTAGATCAATTATAAGATTATCCTAATTGCTACCTAGAAAGTTACTGAGTAAAATGCAGTATCTTTTGAGACTTCTGCTTCCGGCTAAGGGAGACCAGTTGTGTCAGACTGTCACTGCTGCCAACAAATAAAAACACTAGGTAGACCATAAAAAGCAACTCTTTGATGGCATTAGACGTTACCAGGGCATTGAGGACTTAGAGGGGCCAAGATCCCCCAAAGAAGGGCAGTCGAAGCAGCAGGATAACTATTTGGTGCCACATGTCTCCTCAGAGGCATTGGCCGGCTCAAAAGCTACGACTGCAAAGCCGAACAGAAAACAGGTTGAGAAGCTGATAGAGTGTTCAGCTGACTTCGGAGATTAGGAAGCATAAAAATTGGATTCAGGAATGACAGAGGAGGAAGGTCCCTGGTGAACATCCCCGGCTTTTGGTTGGGACCCTCTCCCCCAAAAGTTTTACCCTGGGAGGAAGGATGAACCTAAAAATCCTGAAATCCAGCTCTCACAAAAACTAAAACTTAGTTTTTAATTGCCTGAAATAGATTAAAATGATTCCCCTCAACTTTTAATTGCCTGTAAAAGCAAACGTAAGTCCTCTCTGAAGCAGGGTAACACTGTCCAGAACCTTAGGTTATCGCAACAGATTTTCACAGTCAGTAAGTTTCCAGTCAAAAACCAGGACTGAAAATCAAGGGGAAAGAAGGACAACAAGGACACCTACAAAAGATCCAGATTTTAGGGTTCTCAGCCTTGGACTTTAAAATAACGTTGATCAGTATTCTCAAAAAATTAAATGACAAAATACAGTAACAGAAGGGTTTCTTTTTTTTTTTTTTAATATTTATTTATTTGACAGAGATCACAAGTAGGCAGAGAGGCAGGCAGAGAGAGAGGAGGAAGCAGGCTCCCTGCTGAGCAGAGAGCCTGATGCGGGGCTTGATCCCTGAACCCTGGGATCATGACCTGAGCCGAAAGCAGAGGCTTTAACCCACTGAGCCACCCAGGCGCCCCAACAGAAGGGTTTCATAGCAGATTAATCACAGTTGAAAAGAGCATTAGTAAACTGGAAGACAGATCAAAAGAAAATATCCTTGCTGGAGCTCAGAGACAAAATGGCTGAAAAAGGAAATGAAAAAGAAAAATGCATTACAGACCAATTGGACACTATTAAAAGTCTAAAAATACTTACCATTGGAGTGTCAGAAGGAGAGGACAAAGATTGGAGGTAATATTTAAAGAGGTAATGGCGGGCACCTGGGTGGCTCAGTGGGTTAAAGCCTCTGCCTTCGGCTCAGGTCATGATCTCAGGGTCCTGGGATCGAGCCCCGCATCAGGCCTTCTGCTCAAGCAGGGAGCCTGCTTCCCCCCCAACCTCTGCCTGCCTCTCTGCCTACTTGTGATCTCTATCAAATAAATAAATAAAATCTTAAAAAAAAAATAAATAAAGGTAATGGCTGGGAATCTTCCAAAACTGATGAAAGCTGTCAAGCTACACATTTAAGAGTCACTGTATACCTGGGCGCCTGGGTGGCTCAGTGTGTTAAGCATCTGCCTTTGGCTCAGGTCATGATCTCAGGTCCCCGGGGAGTCTGCTTCTCCCTCTGCCCCTCTACCTGCTTGTGCTCATGCTTGTGCTCTCTCTCTCTCAACTTAGTAAAATCTTTTGGATGCCTGGATGGCTCAGTCTGTTAAGCGTCTTCCTTCAGCCCAGGTCATGATCCCAAGGTCCTGGGATCGAGTCCCCACATCAGACTCCTTGGTCATCAGAGAGCCTGCTTCTCCCCTCCGTCTGCCTGCCACTTCCCCCCTGCTTGTGCTCTCTCTCTCTGACAAATAAATAAAATCTTTATTAAAAAAAATCTTTAAGAAAAAAAGAAGAATCACTGTGGACCTAAGCAGTATAAAAATAAAAAGGATGCCTGGGTGGCTCAGTAAGTTAAGCATTTGACTCTTGATTTCGACTCAGGTCATGATCTCAGGGTCATGGGATTGAACCCCACATTGGGGCTCTGCATTCAGTGTTGAGTCTGCTTGTCCCTCTCACTCTGCCCCTCCTCCAACTGACTAACTCTCTCCCCCCCCACAAATAAATAAATAGAATCTTAAAAACAAAACAAAACAAAAGAAGGGAGAGAGAGAGAGGAAAGAAAGAAAAAAGGAAAGAAAATGGGAAAATTGCTAAACCCAAGGAAAGTCTTGAATTAACCAAAGGAAGAAACAGACATTACCTTCAAAGGAGCAACTTGACTTTGCTGAGGAAATAGACGTCTGAAGATAGTGGAACCAAATCTTCAAAGTGTTGCGAGAAAATAACTGCCAACCTAGAAATTTATATCTAGCAAAAATGAAGGTAGAATATAGACATTTTCAGACAGGCAGAAACTTGTGAGAATTCATCACCAACAGATTCACACTAAAGAAACTATAAAGAGAGTTCTCAAGGTAGTTGGAAAATTATCCCAGATGGAAGTATGGACATGCAGGAAAGAATGAAGAGCAGTGGAAAGAGAAAATGATAATAAATCTGAAGTTATGTTAACTATAAAACAGTAAAAATAACTGACATTAGCACAAAAAGCAGGAAGAGGCTAATTATAGTTTAAATATCCTGAGGTCCTTGTAAATTTATATTAAGAAAAGATTAGTGAGGGGCATCTGGGTGGCAGAGTTGATTAAGCATCTGATTCGTAGTTCTGGCTCAGGTCGTGATCTCAGGGTCATGAGATCGAGCCCCACGTTGGGCTCTGTGCTGAGCACAGAGTCTGCTTGAGATTCTCTCTACCGCTCTCCCTCCTGCTCATGCATGCTCTTTCCCTCTCTCAAATAAATAAATCTTTAAAAAAAAAAAAAAAAAAGACTAGTGAGTCCAGGATATAAGGATATAATGCCTAAGGCAGCCCTTCTCTACATGTTTAGTGAGAGAAATTTAGTAAGGAAAAATAATCCATAAGGAAATTTGTATGCATATAATAATGTAGCTTCACAGTGCAAAAAGCAAAAATCAGCAGAATCAAAAGGAGAAAAGTTTGTTATTGCTATTTCTTCCATTTGACACAAATCAGGAAGAGTAGAATATTTGCTTAACATGGTATAAGTTCTCAGACCAACTTTCCATATCATACTTAATGGTAAAACCCTAAAAGCAGTCTCTCTCTATTGTTGTACCTAATAAGCCACTTTCAGAATTTCTGTTTTCCATCCTAGAAACCTGGGCCTGCTGGGGTTTGGAGTTCTTATTTTCCAAGTGGGGAATGCTTCCGCCGGAGGCTAGAGGGTGGTTCCATCGAATCGTGTATGAGGCTGCCACCCACTAGGGACTCTGCCATTGAACAGGAAGACTCACTTTACTGCCTGGAGTGCTTGATTCTGATGACTAAGGGGTAGAAGGGGTCATGCTACACAGTGGGGGCAAGGAAGACTGTTAATTTGGGATTCTCTGGAGTGTCTTCTAGTAAGCATGCACTGTTTTAAGGAATAATGAAAAACTGCACCCCTAAAATGCGGGTCCGATGAGTCAGATCCTTCAAGAATGAGGGCTACGGTTATCCTGTCATCTTGAGAACCCTGATGACCTGAGGTTCTGATTGAAGGCAAAGGAGATATGGGATGGGAAATGGAGAAAGAAAGTTATGGATACCATCTATGCCTTCGTGACCAGGTACAGAAATGAGAATTGTAGTGATTTAGCATAGTTTTTCTTTGTTACGTCTGTATGTTTAACTTTTATTTTTCTTCTTCCACTTTGTATAGAAATTGTTGTGAGTTAATTTGACAGTTTAGTCTTTAGAGAGAAGAATATTTAGTGTAGCTATACAGAATTTAAGAATTAGGGGCACCTGGGTGGCTCAGTGGGTTAAGCCTTTGCCTTTGGCTCTCAGGTCATGATCTCAGGTTCCTGGGATCGAGCCCCACATTGGGCTCTCTGCTCAGCAGGAATCCTGCTTCCCCCTCTCTCTCTGCCTGCCTCTCTACTTACTTGTGATCTCTCTCTCTGTCAAATAAATAAATAAAATCTTTTTAAAAATGCATTAAAAAAAAGAAGAATTAGTTAATATAGAGGCACCAGGATGGCTCAGTCAGTTAAGCTTCTGACTCTTGATCTCAGCTCTGGTCTTGATCTCAGAGTTGTGAGTTCAAGCCCTGCATGGAGACTACTTAAAAAAAAAAAAAAAAAAAAAGTAGGGCGCCTGGGTGGCTCAGTTGGTTGGGCGACTGCCTTCAGCTCAGGTCATGATCCTAGAGTCCCAGGATCAAGTCCCACATCGGGCTCCCAGCTCCACAGGGAGTCTGCTTCTCTCTCTGACCTTCTCCTCGCTCATGCTCTCTCTCTCTCTCAAATAAATAAAATATTTTTAAAAATTGTAATTAATATAGGCGGTGATGGCTCCAATGGCTGTTAGGACCGTGGCTCCTTATTTTGGGGAGAAGGCAAGAGCATCGTCATTTATAAGAAGATAGCTGCGTGCTGTTAGGTGGAGACCGAGTTCTGTGGTGCTTTATACATGAGTTGATGTGTGTAGAGGACAGAAAGATAGACTGCCGGTTATTCATTTGCCCCTCGTCTTGCAGTCTGTGTAAATCCAAATCCATCTTTGCCCGGCCCTGTGCTGTTGGAGCTGGCCACTTGCAAACATTTCCATTTGGCCAGTTGGCTTCATGTTCTGCTCTGTCCGCAGAGGGCACTGGAGAGGGAATGTGAGGAGGAGGAATTGTGAGGAGGAAGAGACTCTGGTGCAAAAGAGACGGGGAGTCCAGGCGTGCGTGCGTGCGTGCGCGCGTGCGTGCTTTCTGGGGGCCGGAGCAGCAGTCAGCGGGCCAGCTCCTGGGCGTGCTGGGAGTTCTTACCTCAGTGGCGCTTACCGAGCAGTTTTGGTTGCCTCCTTTGGGAAGATTCTCTGCCACTCAGCAGGGCCCTCCTGTGGACCGTCTCTGTCCTGAGCCCTCTGTCAGGTTTGCTTCTGATCACATGGGTGTCCTCTGGTGGCCACACTCTTTCTCATCCATGTGCAGAGAGCTCCGCTTCTAAATTCTTAGCGCATTATTCACACGCTCTCAGACTGAGATAGTAGGTTTCTGCATTTGTTTTTTCTGGATCCCATAAAGTTAGCCAACTTGTACTAGTTAAGAGATCTTTCCTTTAGGCCCACCCTGTCCACAGTACTGGTGTGGTTCTGACTCCAACTATCCCTGACTGCTCAGACTCACCAACATTATTATCTAGTCTGACCTAACGTCACCATCTAAGTTCCTGCCGGCTAAATAAGACAGGCGTGTCACTTTCCTTTTGCTCCATAACAAATTACCACAAGACAAGTGGCTTCAAAGAACCACCAGCGTTATGGGTCTATCAGCCAGAAGTTCTGGCATGACACGGATGGGGTCTCTACTCAGCGTCTCACAGGCTAAACTCACGGTGTCAGCCAAGGCAAGTCCTCCTGTGGAGGCTCTGGGGAAAAAATGCTGCTCCCAGGCTCATTCTTGTGGCAGAATTCAGTCCCTTCTGGCTGTAGGACTGAGGTCCGTGCCTCCTTGCTGGCTGGCAGGGCGCTGGGTCTCCACTCTCAGAGGCTGCTGTACTCCTTGCCATGTGCCCTGCACTTGAGCAACTGTGTATTCAGCCCTTCTCTTACTCTGAACTTCTGACTTCCTCTGTCCCTGACCTCTAAGCCTAAAGGGCTCCTATGATTAGCTCAGGCTCACCTGGATGTTAAGGTCAACTGATTTGGGACTTTAATTCCGCCTGCAAACCCCCTTCACAACAGTGCTTACATTCGTGCTTGATCGAGTAACTAGGAGAATGTATATGTGCAGCAGGAGACAAAATCTTAGCAGGGGTAGGTGGGTCTTAGAATTCTGCCAAGCGCAATATGGAATAGAGATAAGAAATAAAAAGGTGAAAAGTTGGTTGTTTACAGATTGTATACCCAGGAACCCCAAAATGATCAGCCGAAAAGTTACTTGATGCAATAGAGATAGATTGTAACCTGACTGAACACCCACGGCCAGTAGCCGCGCGGCCGGCCGTACAGAGCTTGAGCCTGCACGTCCTGTACAACAGTAAGCTATCATAAAACACCTAGAAGTGATCTTAACATCTATAAGAAGAAAGTAATAATTTCACTGAAAGAGGAAAGATTTTTTCGAATAGGAAAATTAAATCCTACAGAGGTTTCAGATCAATTAATTTGTAGGTTTAAAACAATTTTTTTAAGATTTTATTTTTAAGTAGTCTCTACACCTAATGTGGGGCTCGGACTTAACAACCCTGAGATCAAGAGTCACACGCTTCACCAGCTGAGTGAGCCACGCACCCATAAAGAAATTCTAACTTTTAAAAAATTACATATTTTCCTTTTGGAACATGACAATGATGGTAAATTTCATCTGGAAGGACAAAAGCATAGTTGACTAGTTTCTTTTAATATTTTTTTTTTTAAAAGATTTTATTTATTTATTTGACAGAGAGAGACCGCGAGTAGGCATAGGGGCGGGCAGGGTGGGGGAAGCAGACTCCCCGCTGAGCAGAGAGCCCGGTGCGGGGCTCGATCCCAGGACCCTGAGACCATGACCTGAGCCGAAGGCAGAGGCTAACACTGAGCCACCCAGGCGCCCCTCTTTTAATATTTTTTAAGTGATCTCTGCACCCAACATGGGGCTCAGACTCACAACCCAAAGATCAAGAGGCACGTGCTCCACTGACTAAGCCAGCCAGGTGCCCTGAGTAATTTTTTTTTTTTTTTTTTTTTTAGAAGAGTAATGAGGAGAGGGGGCACTTGGGTGGCTCAGTTGATTAGGCATCTGCCTTCAGCTTGGGTCATGATACCAGAGTCCTAGGATTGAGCCCCGAGTTGGGCTCTCTGCTTGGCAGGGAGCCTGCTTCTCCCTCTCCTTCTACCTGCCACTATGCCTACTTGTGATCTCTTTCTCTTTCTCTTTTCTGTCAAAAAAAAAAAAAAAAAAAGGAGTAATGAGGGAAACTAGTGGTAGCAGATAAGCAAAATTTTATGAAACTGGAATAACTAAAATAGTGTGGTCCTGGCAGAAACACCCAGTTATGAATGGAGCAAAATGGTCTTCAGGCCCATCTGTTATATGTGACTTTGATATATGAAGAGCCAGTGTTACAGGTGACTTGAGTAAGGAGGGGTCATTTAGTCCTGGGACAGTAAATGATGCCCAGGCATTCTGGTAGCTACTTGATTCAGAAAGAAAGCAAGGTAAATCCTAATGTCTACCATACACCTAAATATAATTTATTTTTTTTCTACCTAAATAAAATTTAAATAAAGCATCATCTGTATTTAAAAAAAAAACCTGAGAAATCTAGAAAAGAAAATAGCAAATTTAGGGAATGTTTCTGGATTAAGAGTAAAATCTCATGACAGCTTTTTGTGGGATTTTATGGAAATTTGAAACTTCTGAATGTCAAAAATAATTAAAAGGCAAACAAAAGACTGGCAAAATATTTATAGCAACATGATAAATGGTTAATCACTTAGCATATAGAAACTTTTATAAATTGATAAGGAAAAAGCCTACTAAGAACCTGAGGAATATACCAGAAGATATAAACAGTCAATGCACAGAGCACCTAGGTGGCTCAGTTGGTTAAGCATCTCTTTTTTTTTTAATAAGTTTCTTTTTATTTATTTATTTATTTTCAATTCTTTTTTATTTTATTTATTTATTTGACAGACAGAGATCACAAGCTTGCATAGATAGCAGGCAAGGGCGGGGGGCGGGGGGTGGGGGGGGGAAGCAGGCTCCCTGCTGAGCAGAGAGCCCGATGCGGGGCTCCGTCCCAGGACCCTGAGATCATGACCTGAGCTGAAGCTAGAGGCTTAAACCACTGAGCCACCCAGGCACCCCTTATTATTATTTTTTAAAGATTTTATTTATTTGACAGGCAGCGAGAGAGGGAATACAAGCAGGGGGCAGTGGGAAAGGGAGAAGCAGGCTGCCCGCTGAGCAGGGAGCCAGAGCTTGTGGGACTCAATCCTAGGACCCTGGGATCATGACCTAAGCTGAAGGCAAATGCTTTACCACTGAGCCACCCAGGTGCCCCTAAGCATCTGACTCTTGATCTCAGGGTCGTGAATTGAAGCCCCAGATGGAGCTCCCACTCTGGGTGTGGAGCCTACTTAATAAAACACCCCCCCCCAGAAAGTCAGTTCACAGAAAATAAAGTTTAAGCAGATTAACAAATATAGGGGGAAATATTCAGTAATAATTGAAATATAAATTAAGGCCAATGAGATACTTTTTCTGTTTGATTAGCAAAGATTAAAAATTATAATACTCTGTGCTTATGAGAATGTTTTGAAAGAAACACTCTTATAAGATCCAGCTAATAAAAGTATACGTTATTAAAATACTTCAGATAACAGTTTGCTTATAAGTACTGAAACTCTTAATTATACCCTTTTGTTTTAGTGAGTCTCTTTCTGGAAATCTAAGACAATAATCACAAATAGAGAATAAACTAGAATAATCACAAATACTGAACAAACTACACAAAAGGGGATTAGTGATGAAAATAGTATAAAACGGGAACTCCTAAGAAAACAATGGGGGAATTGTTAAGAAAACTATAGTCTGCCGACACAGTGAAGGTATTATGTTGTAATTAAAAATTAATACTTGTGAAGTTTTAGTGTGAGAATACCTTGTTAGAAATGAAAATAGCTGAATGCAAAATTTTATATAAAGGATCATTTCAACCGTACCTTTCTTTTAAGTTTGGAAAATTCCCTAAAGTGAACTCAGGATCATGGACAGTGTAAATTAAGACAGTGGTCAGCTGTATACCGAGGCACTATACTAATTAGCAATATTACCACCTGTGTCCTCCTCATCACATCTTTGCAACATCAGAATTTCTTCTCTGCACTTGCCCATCTGTGAATTTATTCTCACAGATTGCTCCTGAGTGTTAATGGTTCCTTGGTTAAAAACTCGCAGTTCCCTCCCTTTGCTTTTCTCTTGAGCGTATTTATTTAGAGTCCAAAGGGTCATTATAATTAGCATCTTTTCCACTAATAGGTGCTACTCTACTGTCTGTATTCTTAGGCTGTAGAAACTTCTTCAGTAGGATATGAAACTCTGCAGTTGCTTTTCCAGTGTTGGGTGCCACCTGTTGGGAGCTGAATGTTTAAATCTATTTTGTGGTACAGGTGCCCATAAATAAGTAACAGGTAATGGGGAAGATAACATTAATTTTCGGGGAAACTTTTTATACTTTTACCTGAGAGACACAAGGTATATAGATTTAAAACGTAAGAGCCACATTCTGGATCGTCTTCTTTTCAAGTTACTGTGTATTTACTACAGTTTTCTACAGTGTAAGCTCTGTGAAGGCAGGACACACAACGTTGGCTGGCACATACGTTGGCACTCCCATTAGCAGATTCCGAATGAAAGAAACTGCCACGTGGTGGAAATGTCTCCAGCTGTAAAGTCTAGTATAGAGACCTTCTTAGACTGTGTCATTAAGCACAGCGTATACTTTGTTGCCTTAAAGCAGTTGTTCTCAGCAGGGGTGGTACTAACCCTTTTGAGGGGCATTTGGAAGTATGGAGATAATGTTAGGGCATCATGTGATTGGGGTCAGCCACAGTGGTGTGTAGTGGGCGAGAGCCAGATGCTGGCTGTTCTGTAGTGCCTGGGCCAGAAAAATCAGCTTCTCTTAGTGCAGAACCTATTTTACAGGTATATATAGTTTTTTGTGCTATTGTAATAATATGCATTGAATTTTCCAGGAAAGTAACTCCCGTTTAAGTTGAGGAAAGACTATACTATGTCTGGAATTTTCTCAGTAGTTACTCATCATTTTGGAAATTTCATCACCGACGTTAGGGCTGCTCATGGTATTTGAGTCGCAGTGCCGGTTTTCTTTTCTTCCTGACACTTAACACAAACTGAAATTACCTTGTTTATTTACTTGTGGTTTTTATTTGTTTACCTGCTAAACTGTAAGCTCCCTAATAAATAGGGGTCTGACATATTTTGTTCTCTGGATATCCTTATACCTAAAACAGAGTGGCACACTGGCCAGTTATTAATTAGTAATTGATGCATACATAATGAGCGGATGTTTGAATGACTGTCTCATCCATCTGAGCCTGACCTTTAAACGCTGGTGTTCCTTAAGCCTCTGTCGCAGGCCTTCTTTTCTGTTTATTCTAACCCCTTCCCTATTGACCTCAGCTATGGGCATGGCTTTGATTTATAACTCTACATTGACATCTCTCTAGATTTTTCTCCTGCTGAATCTTTCCTCTGAATCCAGAATTACAAATCTAGCTGCTGGCTTCCTTCCCAATTTAATGCTCAAGCATCTCAAAGTCAACATGCCCTTCTCCAGTGTTTATCTCGGTAAATGACACCATCATCTACTTAGTCACACTGGTGGGAAACCTAAGGGTTGCTCTTGATGCCTCCCTCTCCCTAATGCCCATTTGCACTTAATCACCAAGTCCTGTTCATTCTGTCTCCTGAATACTTTTCAGACCCTGCTTTCTACCCCCAATCCTCTATTGCTCCTCAGATCTGAGGTACCAGGTCTAAACTCTCTTAGACTGGCAGCAGGAGCCTACTTGTTGGTTTCCACTTGTCTACTCTTAGTCTTTTAAAATCCATTCTCCATAGTAGCCAGAGTTGTAGCTAGCCATTTCTTCATTGCTCCCATACTTTAAGCCCATAATCATCTTGCTGTTTCTCAACTGTGCCATGTTCCTTCCCACTGCAGAGCTTCCTCCATGTTGTCTCCCTTGCCCTGGCTCCCTTATCCTTCAGAACTTAGCTCACTTCCACTGGAGACCTTCCATGCTCTCCTGACTTGGCCAGGACGCTCCCCCATCATGTGGTATCACAGCACCCCTTACTTAGCAAATTGTAATGAATGTGTTATAAGGTAGCTGTCTGTCTTTCCCATAGAATTGGTTTTTTTTTTTTAAATTTAATTCATGATCTATAGGTATGGCCTCAATATATCTATTTATATTCTCATCATAAAGAATGGCTTGATAGCAACTATAATAATTTATCTTCTAAAATTCAATTGGTTTTTAGCCAGAAATCGCATAGGGTAGATCAATTTGATTTATTTTTGTCAGGGGCATACGATATTTCGTTTGTTCTAAGAAACATAATTTCCTCACCTTCAGCACCTCTGAGGTTGGCATATGCGTCTTTCAGATAATGGCGTCTCATGGTGTAATTGCCATCATTTTTCTTAGTGGCGCATAAATTAATGGTGCTTCTTATATTTGAAGGCATCTTAGATTCCATAATATTTGGTATTTTATAACAAATTCATTGTGGAAGATTTACTGAGAACCTTGGGATGTCCTGTCATTCCATAGAAGCGTTGCTAAGATTTTTCTATAGCCATTAGCTGGTAACTAACTGGTCACATCTTGATCCTTTGAAGAAGTTTCTGCCTAAAGTCATTTTGGTCATATTCTGTATGAGTTGAATGTTGGGGGCTTGATTTTTGTATCATTTGTCCAAATAACACACAGGCTCAAATTTATGTATGTGTATATGTACCTGTTTTGTTTTGGAAAAAGTTTTTTATCTCCATGTGGAGGTGGGCAGGCCATCCGTCATTCCAAAGGCTAGGATTATCCTCCTGGAATGTTTTCTCTCCTTCCTCCTTTTGGAAGAAGTTTTAGATGTGCACATAGAGACATTTTCCCCAGCCTTTGGATATAGATAAGGGCATTTGAATAAGTTCTGATTAATTGGATGTGAGCAGAAATGTGAACTTCTAGGTCACAAACCCAAAGGAATGGTTGCTCTCCAGTTCCTCTTTCCCTCTTCTAGTGAGTGAGAAGAACTTTGGGTCCCTAGATGACCTCATGCAACAGTGATGCCTGGCCAGCCTCTGGACTGGGGTTGGGGGGGTGGTGGGAGAAACATCTTGCGGATGTTGTATTTTGGGTCTTTTATAGTAGTTTTGCTTGTACAGTAAGTAATGAGCATCTGAGAGACTGTTTGGGTGGGCTCTTCTATTTTGAAGAAATGAGGTCAGCCTTATCATCAGTTTATCTTAAGTCTGAAGCAGATGGCTCTCACTCTTGGGCTACAGTAACAAATACGTGCTCTCTGGGGGTGCAGCACATGCTTGAAATTCCATCAGACCTCCGCTTGGGTGACAGCTCTGTCACTTACTGTCTGTGTTACGTTGGGCCACTCACTGAGAGCCCCCTGAGCTTTTGATTCTTCTCCGTTAAGATGCAGGTGATAATCCATCTCAACAAGGTTTGTTTTTTTTTTTAAGTCCGCTCTATGCTTAATATGGGGCTCAAACTCATGACCCCAAGATCCAGAGTCTCATGCTCTACCAAGTCTCTTAAATCCATTTTCATCTAGGCACCCAGTTTCATTGAGGCACCCCTCAACAAGGTACTTTTGAGGAATGAATGAGAATGTCTATTCAAAAGCCCTAGTCCTAGCCCAGTATTTAGTAAATGACAAGTATTGTCATCATTAGTTTTTCTAAAGACTAGAACCTCAAACTATTTGCCGCCCTAGTATTTTTTCAGATGGACTTGATATTTATGGAGGATTGCTTGATTTTCTAGGTTATTTGTTTGGATTAAGCAAAACCATCAGAAACCTTCATATATTTGTACATGTTGCCTTGGTTCCCCAGAGAACTGCTGGGTTTTTGAGAGTTTCCTGAGTTTTCCCATCATGCTTTTGGCTATGAGAGGTTGCAAGAGATGGTTTAATAAAACCTCCCCAGTGCATGCTCCAGGGCATGAAAGAGGCTGTCCACTGCCTGACTCTGTCACCTATTGTGAGGTATACCCTGAAAACCTTATTTTTAGATCTGAGTGCTAGGGAAACTTTCTCATTCCTTATAGAACTGATGTGTGTTCTCATGGTTAATGAGAAGCCATAGAGGACAGAGAGAGGAGTTGAATGATGAATAGTAACATAATTTGGTAAATTGGTAATTGCTTTCACTATAGGGCAAATTGTAGGTTAGCTTTGAGTACTTACATTAATCCTTACTAGATGTGTTTCCATTAAAATCCTTTAAGGAGGCCAGTTCTAGACCTTTTTTTTTTTTTTCCTTTTTCTTTTTTAAGAAAGCCAGAATGTTTGCAACTAGCAGTAAGGTGACTTTATGAGAATGGGAAACATTTGCTTTTCAGAATTTTTTTTTTTTTTAAAGATTTTATTTATTTATTTGACAGAGATCACAAGTACACAGCGTGGCAGGCAGAGAGAGAGGGGGAAGCAGGCTCCCCGCTGAGCAGAGAGCCCAATGCGATGCGGGGCTCAATCCCAGGACCCTGGGATCATAACCTGAGCCGAAGGCAGAGGCTTTAACCCACTGAGCTACCCAGGTGCCCTGCTTTTCAGAATTTAAAAAAAATTTTTGAATAATCTCTACATGCAGTGTGGGGCTCGAACTTACAACCCAAGACCGCATGCTCTGCAGATTGAGCCAGCCAGGCATCTCGGAAACATTCGCTTTCAGAAATTGGTGTGTGAACATAACATTGGGTACACAGTTCCTACCAGATTCCAGACTTTGAGTATGAGAATTGTGGGTTTAAGGCAGTAATTCCAAAGCAGCGGTGTAGAGTGCAGGGACAACAGTCTGTGACCGGTAAATACTTGTTAATGTGCATGGGACTGAGCGGGTCGGGGCCTCAGCCTGGCTCAGGAAGCAGTTCACTGCCCTCTGTTTGCTGAATGGCTAAAGACTAAACTGAATATATATAAGAATGGTACAGCAAATTATAGAGCACTTCTTTTCTTACCCAGGTGCTTCCCCTAGCATCTCTCTGGACTTGGCATGTGTTTAAAAGTAATACAGAAAATTAAAAATTTTTTCTGTAACTGGTATTTCTCAGGTAGGTTTACTTGCTCATCATTTCTGAAATACAAGTTTTTTACATTTCACATTTTTAATGTGAAATATTAACAATCCTTTTAATACCTGTGGGGTTTTTTTGCACAAATATAATTGGTCAATCATTTTTTCTACCTTACATTTCATTATAGAAACTGTTGTGGCAGGCATTTGACTCCTTTATCAGCTTATGACTCCTGTACAAACCCCCGAAATCTTCCTTCCTACTGTCCTCACATACAAACCCTGAATTCCACAGACGTTCCCAGATCAGAGCACTGGGTGGATGGTGGTATCATCTCTTTTTATATTTGACTTTCCCCTTGTGCAGATTGTCATGAAGCTATTTCTGCTCAGGTCCTGCGCACTTGCCTGCTCTCCCAAATTAGAATCCAACGTTGAGCACAAGTTAGTTTAATGGCTCCCGAAACTGAATCTACAGTTAACAGTCTTTTTAGTTCACAGAATTGCAGAATTTCCTAATAGAAAGCTACCCTGGAGATCATGTGCAGCCCAGAGCTCTCATTGATAAGTGCCCCAGGCGCCGGCTTCCTTGCTTTAGTGGCTGCCCTGCGCTCCTGTGGCTGGGACTTTGTCCTTTCCTTTTCATAATCATGAAGGAGAGCCTTTTCTAAATTTGTCCAGATGTACCACAAGTTTTAGAGCATAGAAGTATAATGGAGTTAAAAAAAAAAATACCGGGCAAGTCGTATTAGCCAAATTCAGGCATATAGAACCCCCCCGCCCCGCTATCAGGTTCCATATTTGAGGTCTGTGTGTTAAGTTTAACTTACAGTTTTATGCTGCGATGTCATCTGTTCGCCATTGAGATACATGTGGGAATTGTATGTACTTGTTGGTGTGACAGTATTAAAGTCTCCAGCTTATTGACCGAATTGAAATAGGCTCTAATTTAAGGATTCCTTCATCAGTCAGGAGAGAGAAACTGAGCCTGGGTGGCTCAGTGGGTTAAGCCTCTGCCTTCGGCTCGTGTCATGATCCCAGGGTGCTGGGATCGAGCCCCGCATTGGGCTCTCTGCTCCGCAGGGAGCCTGCTTCCCCCTCTCTCTGCCTGCCTCTCTGCCTACTTGTCATCTCTATCTGTCAAATAAGTAAATAAATCTTTAAAAAAAAAAAAAAGAATGTGGGACTAGCAGATACAAGGAGGAGCCACTGTCCCCGGGGCTGAGATGGGGCACCCTCTGAGAACCTCCAGGCTGAGGCCCACACCTCATTGAAGAGGGCACACCCATGGCTTGTGGGATGGTGGAGAACTCAGCCGGGGAGGGGGGTGACGGTGGAAGCTGACTGGAACGTTGCTGGGGGGCTGAGGGCATTGCAAGGAGCCTGCTGGGAGAAAATTCTTCTGCCGTATCTCTCCAGCGCCCTCTACTGAACAAGCTTAGCATCGTGCCAGCTGGCGGAGGAAAAACGTTCAAAGGTCCACATGGGTTTTCACAGAGGCCAAAAAGCTAAGTGTGGAGCTCCGAGGCAGGAAATCCATAGCCAGCGTAGTTTGCCACCTTCAGATTCCTTAGTAGTTGCAAGTAGACACTTGGGGAAAGGATGCTTAGCACTGGTTATACAGTACATACTTTGAAATTTTTTAGCAAACAATGAAATCCTGCTCATTATTGATAACCATTCTGTGGCTTACGCACCAGCACACGGCGGCAAGACTGCTGTGTCTGAGAGACTGGTTGGAGATTTGCTTCTGTTATTTTAAGCATATTTAAAGTACACATATTCCAGTGTCATATAAATTGACTGTGAAAGTGGAGCAACATTAAAAATTATTGTGTCATCTTCAATTGGAGGCTGCTTTAAACTCAGAAATGAAATAAAAAGGTTTTTACAAAATGACACGTAGGACTCCTGTATCTGTAATTGACAAGTTAATGTAGTAATACTAAGGCAGTTTTTATAGTGGTTAAAATGTTTACTGAACCTGATTAGTTTTGAGACAAAGCATAATTAATTAAATAGTGCTGAATCCAGTCAGCACTTCCTCTTCCTGAATAAGCCTAAATTAAATAGATTATTGAGAAACGTTTGTTAGTGTTCTTTGGTTACAAGCAACAAAAAGTGACTCTGTACAGTTTAAAGGGAGAGGGAAAGAGAGACTTTGGGGATGCTAGGAGGCAGCTGACGACCTTGAAGGAAACACTGAAAAGCCAGGCTCCGCAGCCTGCGGAATGTGGGTAGCCGGCACCAACGGCCGGGCCTTGGAGGGAGCAGGCGGGGAGAGGCATCTGCTCCAGCTGTCTCCCACGTGGTTCAGGATTCGCATTCCAAGGAGTGTCTAGGAGGGCCAGGCAAGGGCAAGGCGCTGAGGTGCCAGGCCGCAGAAACCGCGTGTTTCTGGGCTCAAGGGACATAGGTCCCTGTGCCGCAGACTCCGTTCTCACTCTCTTTCTTAGCTTCTCTTCCGTGGCGTTGGCTTCATGTTCAGGCCTACCGCGGCTGGGGTTGCTCCGGCAGCTTCCATTCCTCTGATACAATTCGGTTCATTCCTGACCATTAGAGTCATCTCTGAATCTAGTGGACGGCCCAGGAATGCAGTACCCTTTGATGGAGTCACTGCCCCAAAAGTCCATGGAGTTCAAGTGAGGGAAATTGGGGTACAGTTACCAGTGGAGTGGAGGGAGCTGTCAGGCAAAAACGGCAGATGGAGTAATCACCTTGATTGTTCGGAGAAAAGCCAACTCCCAAGAGGAACATCATTTGTTCGGTGATGAAAAGCCAATGGAAGAAGATACAGAGAAGCAGACTCCCTGCCGAGCGGGGAACCCAGTGCGGGACGCGATCCCAGGACCCTGGGGTCATAACCTGAGCTGAAGATAGACTCTTAGCCGACTGAGCCGCACAGCCGCCCAGAGAGGTACTGCTTCTTAAGGAGTCTGCTCAGTCAGGCTGCCGTTGCTGCTCCTGCGGCACAGCTGGGTTTTGTTCGGGTTTGGTGGTGCGGACGCAACAGTGACTCTCTAGAGCTAAACCGTGGGGCTGAAGTCTGTATTCATTCTAAAATGAAAGTCATGTCAGAGTTCTTTAAAATACCTTTAGGCCAACTGATTTTTCCATGTTCTCCTCCATCCTTCCAAAGTAAAGGTCCCTGTGGTCATCTGTTCCTAAGTTTCTTGGTCGTCTTCTCCAAATCTTCCCCCGTGCCTTATGGTATACGGGTCCTGTGGGGAGTGAAGACCTTTATCTTTAGCCCTGTATCCCGCCCCTCAAGTACCCCCGCCCCATCCATTTAATCAGACCAGGAATGGAGGGGGCGGGGACATGAGGGGGAGGATTCAGCATTCTCCAGAGCCACCCCCCCCATGACCATTTATAAATCATGATTTTTTTTACTTTTGATTTTGTTCTTTTTATTCACGTTTTGAAAGTTTGCATACAGTACCGTTCACTCTGCCGTACAGCTGTGTGAGTTTCAGCGAATGCGTGCGGCGTGCTCACACCGTCTGCGCGCATGTGACCACCATCGCGGTCGAGACTTCCATCGCCCTCCAGAAACATTCCCTTGCTCTGCCCCTTTGTAGTCAGTCTCTTACTCCAGCCCTGCCCCCAGGTAGTCGCTGGGCCGTCTTCTGCTCCTGTGATTTTTCTTCCTCCGGCGCGCCCTGGAGCTGGAGCCGTAGGGCACACACATCCTTTCGGAGCCGGCTGCTTGGACCTGGTGCGTGCTGTGTGTGTCCCAGTGTGCTTTCCTTTAGCTTATCCCAGTTAGCGTCCACAGAGCTTTTCCAGTCTGTGAATTTATATGTATCAGCACGTTGGGGAGCTTTCCACCGTCATTTTCTCCACAATGTCTCCTTCTCTTCTGCATCTGAAAGTCCTGTAACATGGTATTATCCTTAGGGTCCATGAGGCTCTTCATTATTTTTCTTTTCAATCTTTTTTCCTCTCTGTTCTTCAGATTGGACCATTTTGGTCGCTCTATTAAGTTGACAGACTCTGCCTCTGTCGTGTCCGTTCTTCCATGGCCCGTCCAGTAAAGTGCTTCATTCAGGTTTTTATTTGTCAGCTCTAAAATTTCCAGGTGGTTCTATTTTTATAGTTTCTATTTATCTGCTGTGAACTCCTAAATTGACATTTGTTTCAGGTGTATTTACCTTTATTGTCTCCTGGAGCAAAGTTGTAATAGCTGCTTTGAAGAGCTTTGATAATTCCCGTACCCGGGTCGTCTGAGAGGTAGTAGCATCCTTATCTTTTGTCTTGGCGGCTGGTACGTTTTCCCGGTTCTTCGTATAAGGAGTAATTTTGGATTTTATTCTGGACAGTTGGAATGTGTTGTACAGATTCCGAGTCCGGTTAAACTCCCCTGGAGCCTGGTGATTTTTATTTCTCTTGTTTCTCAAAGCCTGTGCTCTGCTGTTCGGGGTCTGTCCCGGACGCGCCTGACCTGAATGAGGGTGAACCCAGATATGGGAACATTTATACATAGCATTCAGAGGTCTGGGATGCCCCCCACACTGTCTAGCTCACAAGAGCTGCTTTTCCAAATCCCATGTTCAGGAAGATGGGGTCCTTGCAGTTCGGGCTGTCTGTGCCACCACTGCCGCAGCACAGCTCGGTGACTGCAAGAGAAAAGGGTATGAGACGCTCACCCCCGTGCAGGTTACCTCCCCAAGTTTTGAGTTTGCTCCCTACTCTACCAGCTTTTGTTTGCTTTGCATTACTGTAGTTTTGTATTACACTGTACTTCATCTAGTTTTTTGTTGTATTCAGCGGCTGACAGAGACTATCCTGGTCTTCCTCTGTCTTGGTCAGCCCCAGAAGTCTTAAATTGCTACCTGCGTTATTTTTGTACGCTGCATTACAGATTACCACAAGCTCAGTGGCTTAATGCAATATACATTCATTATTTCACCATTTCTGTAGGTCAAGAAGCTGGGCATGACTTAGCTAGGCCTGCTGCAGGCTGCGGTCCAGGCCGGGGCTGGGTCTCCGCTGGGGGCTTGGCTGGGGGAGGGTGGGCTTCCGAGCTCACTCAGGCTGTTGACAGAATTCATTTCCTTGCAGCGGTAGGATTCACGGCAGCTGATTCTTCAAAGCCAGCACCCAAGAGGGAGACCAAAGTCAGTGTGCTGAGAAGATGGAGTCTCACATAATGTAGTCAGGGGAGCAGCGTTCCTTCACCTCCGCCATATTCCAATGGTGAGAAGCAAGTCGCAGGTCCCTCCCACACTCCCGGGAGGGCATTTTACAAACCCGTGAACATCAGGAGACCTGCGAGTCTCTACCAACTATATTATCCTTTGATCCTCAAATAAAAACTCTTCCTGCTACCCTCTGCTCTTAGTCATCAGAGCCGTGGTTCTCTTTTCCACCCCCAGTCCCGGTGAAACACTGAATGACTTTGTGGTTCCTACAGACAGTCCGTCCGGTACTCGGACCTATGGGTTCTTGACCTCCTGTATGTTAGTGACCTTTACTTTAGAACTCTGTCCTGTGATTCTAAATCCCAAGCCTATGCTCTTCGCCACGCACTTCTGTTTATTTCCGGAGTGTATCAAGTATTGAAGGTAACTCAAGTCTTACCTTCACTTTCCTATTAGACTCTCTGTCCCTTGAGGTCCAAGACTCTTTTTATGTCTCTGCTCTCTCGTAATGCCCGCAGGGCCTCCTGAGTACTTCCTGCACAGAGCAGGGATTCAAACGCATGGTGAAAAATTAAGAACCTTAAGCTTTTCAGTGACAGCTGAACAGGATCCTACTTCCTTCTCCTTTTCAAATTTTGTCTGTTAACACTTTACCAGCCCTTCCTAACTTAAACACTGTCAGGAAATTGTAATCGAATTGGCCAGACTTTCTAAATAATGCACATAACACAGACACCCAGTGCATTAGTGACTATTTTTTTTTTTTTAAGATTTTATTTATCTATTTGACAGAAGTAGGCAGAGAGGCAGGCAGAGAGAGAGAGGAGGAAGCAGGCTCCCCACCGAGCAGAGAGCCCGATGCGGGGCTCGATCCCAGGACCCTGGGATCACGACCTGAGCCGAAGGCAGAGGCTTTAACCCACTGAGCCACCCAGGTGCCCCCATTAGTGACTATTTTAATGACATGGCGTTGGAGTCTAACTGGGATAACTTCCGAGTATAGGCTGTGGTTTGGTCCTATGGGTGAAAACTAGGTTAGGATGAAAACCAATTACAGTTTCTAGTAACTAAACCTCCAAGGTAGAAACAGGCCCACCCTCTTTTTTTTTTTTTTAAAGATTTTATTTATTTATTTGTCAGAAAGAGAGCGAGCGAGCGAGCACAGGCAGACAGAGTGGCAGGCAGAGGGAGAAGCAGGCTCCCCACAGAATAAGGAGCCCAATGTGAGACTCGATCCCAGGATGCTGGGATCATGACCTGAGCCGAAGGCAGCTGCTTAAACAACTGAGCCACCCAGGCGTCCCAAGCCCACCCTCTTTTAACGAGTCCTGCTTTTTTGCAAAAAGGGAGTAATCAACGAACCAGACTGAAAATTTGGAAGATTTTCCAACCAGAATAGTTTTGCGTGGGGTAGCGTCATTCCCAGTCCACCTACACAGGTGTGTCTTCTGATTGACAGTGTGGGTTTCACCAGGAATCCTGTAGTGATTGACACGCATCGAGGCTTCAGTTATGGCGACTCCCCTACTTCCCAACTCATCCCTCTTCTGGCTGCTTCCAGAATAAGAGTTGCTTCTTCTTTCACCTAGAATCTCCTAAGCCAGGGATGCCGAACTATTTGAGAACAAAAGAAACATTAAATTATTAAAACCCAGATTATTAAAAATATTTTCCTTCTGATAAAACTCAGTATAGTGAGAACCCATTATACTGCAGGGGATTTATGTCCAGTCTGGCCCTTGTCCAGTGTGGGGTCCGGAAGTTGAGCCCCATATCAGATTTTCTCCTTCCCTAGTTTTCACGACTACCGAAACAGAAGCTACACCACCAGTCAAAGCGGTGTTCTTATCTTTAGCGGAAGCTCGACAGGAAAGCTTGAGTTATTTGTAGTGGTAATAAACTGGAGAGGAGGTGCATGTGTGCAACGGAGGAGTGATGAATGGGATAGGATAACAGTCACACCACGGTATCTTCTGTAGCCCTTAGAAATAAGAGATTGGAGAGATCAGTTGGGGGCGGGGCAGAGGAGAGAGTCACACACATGTATTGAAGGAGAAAAGCAAGATGGAAAAAATTTCTATAACACGATCTCACTTTTACAAAACAGACCAAGTAAAATGCTTTGTAAAAATGTATAGGTCTATATGTTTCCATACAGACCTGAGCACAAAGAAAGACCTGGAAGGGTGTGAACGGGGTGGTTGACCTGGGTTATCTGGAAGGGCCATTATCTGGAACGGCGGTGAGGGAGCAGGGGTTTTGCTGTAGGTGTGGAGGGAGGAGGAACCCGTGAGGGGACTCCAAGGAAATGAGAAACAAAAATGCAGAGTATACTGGAAAAAAATACAGGGTTACCTTTACACATGTATATGCAATCGTGTATTTAAATGTAGTTTCAAGGGGGTGCCAGGGTGGCTCGGTGGGTTAAGCCTCTGCCTTCAGCTCAGGTCATGATCTCAGGGTCCTGGGATCGAGCCCTACTACATCGGGCTCTCTGCTCAGCAGGGAGCCTGCTTCCCTCTCTCTCTGCCTGCCTCTCTGCCTGCTTATGATCTTTCTGTCAAGTGAATAAATAAAATCTTTTAAAAAAAATGTAGTTTTAAAAAGAAAAAGTTTAAAAATAAAATTCCCCCAACCTGGCCCTCCCTTTTCTTTACTCTCTCTATTTTCTTTATTCTCTTTATTCACTGTCAAGTGAATAAATAAAATCTTTTTTAAAAATGTAGTTTTAAAAAGAAAAAGTTTAAAAATAAAATTCCCCAACCTGGCCCTCCCTTTTCTTTATTCTCCTTTTGAGTCTGCTTCATAGAGACTCCATGGAAAAAAGGTACCGACCAACCCCTCTACAGTTGGCCCTTGAAAAACAGGCATCTCAACTTTAGGGCCCCACTTACACATGGGCTCTTGTCCATAAACACAAGACAGTGCCATAAATAGATCTTCGTCTTCCTTATGATTTTCTTAACATTTTGTTTTCTCTAGCTTATTTTACTACAGTAATACAGTATATAATATATATAACATACAAATGTGTTGTCTCTTGATGTGATCAGCAAAGCAGACTGTTAATAGTTTGGGGGGAGTTAAAAGTTGTAGGTAGATTTCTGACAGCTTGGGGAGTCAGTATCCCTAACCTCCAGCATGTTCAAGTGTCAGCTGTTGGGTTGATACATACTAGTTTTTTTTCTCCTCCAATGGGTCAAGAAGCTCCCCAAATCTAAGTGGTGTGTGTGTGTGTGTGTGTGTGTGTGTGTGTGTGTGTGTGTGTGTGTTAGTAATCATTTCTGGTGTGGGGCTCAAAGCCACCACCCCAAGATCAAGAGTTGCATGCTCTTCCAGCTGAGCCAGCCAGGTGTCCCTCCAAATCTGTTTCTAATCTTCTCACTGGCCCTGCAAGATAGATAGAATCTTATTAAGTATTACTAGATCATTTCAGGGAATAAGGTGTCCCTTGGAAAGAAAGGATACTTTCTTTTTAAAGTAGAAATGTGATTCGATGTTAATTTTTAAGAAATTATTGGTGAGAAATGGCAGAAACTGTACTGGAGGTAAAAGGAGTTATGTCAATTGGGGGAAAGTAGATAAAATTGTATTAAAGAGTATACATCTGAATTGTGCTTTGTCCTGTAAACATGAGCTCAGGCAGGCAAGGCTTAGAGCTAAGGGCCATATAGTCTCTTTATTTATGGCATTTTATTTTACTGTATAATAAACTCTTGACTGTACTGCTGGGGGAGTAGCAGCTCTAATTGTCAGAGCAATAGAATTAAGTAGTCAGTTTTATTTCATCTTCAGTTGAATACCTTTATTTTGGGGGGATAATTTTTTTCTTTTTTTTTTTTTAATTTAAATTCAATTAGCCAATGCATAGTACATCCATCATTAGTTTTTGCAGCTTTTAAAGATGCACCTGTACTTTTCTATTTTGTTAAGTTTACTCTCTGAGGATAATTTAAGGCTTTTATTGTACCGTAGATTAAGAAAGTGTAACAGTAGAGGAGGGCAGTCACTGCTTGGTTTTTATTTATGTGCTTTCTCCCAAGATGTGTGGCGGCAGCGCAATGGTTTTAGCCCCACAGCATGTACACGGCCTGGCACCCACAGGCTCGCCTGTGCCTTCAGACCCTGTTTAAATGCAGATTTCCTGGTGTCCCTGCACTGTTGAACATGAGACTATTCCTGGAAAGTGTCCTCTGAAATAACAAATGATCACCATTTTCCAAACTTGATAAACGTACTGAATGAGCTTCTTTAAAAGCAGTGCTCTCAGCCTTGGCCAAACAGCAGAGCCATCCAGAAGCTTTAAAAACTGCCTCTGCTTCCACTCCCAGAGATCGCATGGAATGGAGTGGCGCCCTGGCTTCAGGAGGTTTTATTTTTATTTATTTTTTTTTAAGATTTTATTTATTTATTTGACAGAGAGAAATCACAAGTAGGCAGAGAGGCAGGCAGAGAGGAGGAAGCAGGCTCCCTGCTGAGCAGAGAGCCCAATGTGGGGCTTGAACCCAGGACCTGGGATCATGACCTGAGCTGAAGGCAGCGGCTTAACCCACTGAGCCACCCAGGCGCCCCTTCAGGAGGTTTTAAAACTTCTTGGGTATTTCTGATGAACAGCCAAGACTGAGAACCACTGTTTTAAAGGAATAATATTCTCTAAGTAGCCCCCTCCCCCACACCATGTTGCTTTAAATTATGTTTATTATGGTAGTGTTTAAATATGTACAAACTGACAGCAGGTTGAAATTCCTTATGTATGTAGTTGTTTGGTGTGTTTTTTTTAAAGATTTTATTTATTTATTTGACAGATAGAGATCACAAGTAGGTAGACAGAGAGGGGGAGGCAGGCTCCCTGCTGAGCAGAGAGCCTGATGCAGAGCTCGATCCCAGGACCCTGAGATCATGACCTGAGCCAAAGGCAGAGACTTAACCCACTGAGCCACCCAGGCGCTCCCTTATGTATATAGTTATATATAAAACCCATTAATGAATGAAAAAACCTCAAAATCAGTAAATTCAAAACAACATTCATGTATATATGGATGTAATTTTCCTGAGGCTTTTGTGCATGCTTTTCTTTCTGTCTAGTCTGGTAAATTCTCTTTGCCACCTGCATCAGTCTGGGCCCAGTCAGGAGATAAAAGCACACAGTAATGTAAACAGGGAAAGTTTCTTACAAAGAAGAGTTAAGCTGTGATGACAAAGTCACTGCAGAAACCATACGGGACCTAGGGCTGAGGGAGAGTCCCCAAGGAAGGCTGGGGTTCAGACTCGCTGAAGAAGGGGGAGTTGCAGCCCTCCGAGTGGCAGAGCAGCTCCGTGATTTGCCCAAGTTGGTGAGTCTGCAGTTGCCGGGCAGCGACGGGACTGGCTCCGGAAAGCCACAGCCATTAGCGGGTCACAGGGCCGGCTGCACAGGCCAGCGGGGTCTGGGGGGCAGCCTTCCCCGGGGGCAAACTGCAGCTGATGGCCGCCCATGTGCTGAGCAGGTAGGAGAGTCATCAGCGCAGCAGGAGACATGGAGCCCGCCGGGTCCCAGATGGGAGGGCCCTGTCCTCAGCAGGACCACAGGAGTGGAGTGTAGGGGCAGGGCGAGCAGCCTGAGGCCTGGGGCGCACGGTGTCTGTTGAAAGGGTCTCGGGCAGTTGGTTCTAGTCCGTGAGCCGCAAGGTTGCTGAGGGACCACCCTTTCTGGCCCGTGGCTGGGGTCATCACCGGTGTCCTCACAGCTGCATGCTCAGTCGTGCTCCCTGGAAAGGAAGAACTACCTAAAGGAACTGCCCGTTAACTGCAGAGCAGTGTTGAAGATTGAATTTGGAGTCGCCCAACAGCAAATTGGCATCTGACCCGCCGCCCTGTGCCAGCCAAATGTTTTTGCAGTGTTTAAGGCCCAGCTTACAGGCTGCCTGACCCTTCCGAGTGGTGTTACCCTGTGCTGTGCTCCCATGTATCCTTACAGTAGCTCACCATGCTGTGTAGGAATCTTTGTTTAAAAACTAATTGCTCTTGGGGTGCCTGAATGGGTCAGTTGGTTAAGCGTCAGACTCTTGATTTCAGCCCAGGTCATGATCTCAGGGTCATGAGATCTAGCCCCACGTTAGGCTACACCCTGAGTGTGAATTCTGCTTAAGATTCTCTCTTTCCCCCTCCCCCCACCCCAAAGCTCTCTCTTTCTCTAAAAAAAAAATAAAATCAATTGCTCTTTGGGACACCTGGGTGGCTCAGTCCTTTAAGTGTCGCACTCTTGATCTCAGCTCAATTCTTGATCTCAGGCATGAGTTCGAGCCCTGTGTTGGACTCCACACTGGCCATGGAGCCTACTTGAAGAAAAATTGCTCTTTCAAAAAATGCCATGTAGGAATCTTTTTTATTTTTTTATTTTTATTATTTTTTTTAAGATTTTATTTATTTATTTGACAGAGATCACAAGTAGGCAGAGAGGCAGGCAGAGAGAGAGAGAAAAGGAAGCAGGCTCCCTGCAGAGCAGACAGCCCGATGTGGGGCTTGATCCCAGGACCCTGGGATCATGACCTGGGCCGAAGGCAGAGGCTTTAACCCACTGAGCCACCCAGGCGCCCCGCCATGTAGGAATCTTATTTAAAAAATAATTGCTTTCTCTTGGCAAGGATGCCCGTTCCCACTGTTGGTGGGAATGCAAACTGGTGTGTCCACTCTGGAAGACAGTGTGGGGGTTCCCCTAAAAGGAACTGCCATCCAGCAGTTGCACTACTAGGTAATGACTCAAATACCAATTTGCAGGGTTACATGAACCCTGATGTTCACAGCAGCATTATTAGCCATCGCCGAACTATGGGAAGAGCCCAAGTGCCCATCGATTGATGAATGAATAAAGAAGTTGTGATATGCACACACGCACACACACACACGAAACACACAATGGAATATTACCCATCAAAAAAGGATGAAATCTTGCCATTTGCCACGACGTGGATGGAGCTAGAGAGTATTATGCTGAGCGAAATAAGTCAGAAAAAGAAAAATCCCTTATGATTTCATTCATGTGGAATTTAAGAAACAGATGAACATGGGTGGGCAGGAGGAGAGACAAACCAAGAAACAGACTAGACTATAGAGAACAAACTGAGGGTTGCTGGAGGGGAGGTGGTAGGGGGTGGGTTAAATGTGTGTTGGGGATTAAAAGAGGGCACTGGCTATGATGAGCACCAGGTTTTGTATGTAAGTGCTGAACCACTAAATCCTACACCTAAAATTAATATACTATGTGTTAACTAACTGGAATTTAGATTAAAACTTGGGGGAAAATCTAAGAAAAAATTTTGTTTTTTCAAGCAAATGTATAAATTACAGTATGCTTGAGAATCACTTCCAAAGATTCTGATGTGGTTGGGCTAGGATGGAACCCAGTAATCTGCATTTTTGATAGGTAGTCTGGAGGATGCTGAGGATGTGGCTTCTGAGATGACAATGAGAGCTGTGGGTCTGGGGCTGGACCGTAGGGACAGTGTCTTACTCCGTTTTGTACCGTTACTGCCTGATGCGCTCCCGGCTAGAAGCATGGTGTTCGGCACCTGGGCGGAACGAAAGACTCTGGAAGCACAAACACGGTCGGGGGCCCCTGAGAAGTGGGTGGCCCAGAGAGGGGCCTCCTGTTTCCCGCTCCTTCTCAGAGTGCCTTTCCACCTTCTGTCTACGAAGCTCAGCCTGACCTAAAACTCCCTGCAGCTAATGTTTTGTTGTTGTTTGATCTAAAATGGACATCATACCAATGCCACCTTTCTTTGTTTTATAGGGAGAAAGAACAAGAAACACAAAAAGAGGAACGTTTGATGGAAGAAAAGAAAAAGAAAAAGCAGGAAGAAAAGAAAAAGAAGGAAGGTGCTCAGAAAAAGGTGTGGCTGGCGTTCCTCCTTCACTGTCTGTGATCGCTGTGTGTATCATCCGCGTTGTCGCAGGCGTCATGGTAGAGTTGCGTTTTACGACCTCAGAAAATCAATATGTTAAATCCATAATTAGCAAAAGATAGATGTCCTAGTGAAATAAATACAGAGTGACAGCCACAGAATGTCTTTCTTAAGGAACCTAGAAATAGTAGAGCTGAGTTTTAAGGAGGTCTGATTTTCGTTATTGGTGGTAAAGAATGTTCATACTATTCCCCTTACTGTGAACTGTCCAGAACAACCATGTCTTGAGAAACGAAATGAAAAGGGCCGTGTAACTGATTTTATTAGGAAAGCTAGAAATAATTTTTGCAGGTTTGGCAAATGTTCTCTTACAAATCCTATCAGTAAATGTTAAAAATTAAAAGGCTTTCTGTAAATCTTATCATCTCATTTGAATCTTACTACATTTACTATTCCGAGTTAGGCTGTTTGTTGTTGGTCTTGCCTAGTTTAGATGTACCTTTTAATTTAAACCATACCTTTTGGCCTGTGTTAAAATACAGAGTTCTGATGAGCTACCAGATAGGGTTATGTTTGCCTTTAGGTCAGTATTTGCAGGTAATAGCATGTGGACTATGTGTTTTCCCAGTAATAAATTTTAATAAATTGGGCAAAAACTTGTTTTGAAAATTTCCAGTATTAAATTCTGCTTATAAAATTTCATAGATGTGCACATTCTACACATTATTATTCCTAAAAAGAGTTTCTGATTTTTTTTTTCAGGCTGCTGATCAAAAAACCAAAGGTAAGTTTATTTTATTTGGGGGTGGTGGTACATTTTATGGCAGCACCACACTCTTTATGATGAAGATGACTTTTAATTGATAGTTAAAAACAAAGAATCTAACTCTGGCTTTGAATCTTTGAATTTTCTTTTTATCCCTGTGTATTTCTGCATTTATCACTGGTTTCACCTCCGTATTTCATTGGCATTTCATCTAAAATGCCTAAAGAATGTTGTGTTCACTTTCTGAACAATGCTTTTTACTTTTCCTTTGGTTTGCTTTCCACCAAACAAGGACGAAACTGATAAAGGTGATCCGATTTGAATAAGAACAGCCCAAAGATACTGCATTTTTTTGAAACTTCCAATTTCTGTTTGCCCGACTGTATAACAAAAAGAGGTATATATTCTTTCTGTATGCCCTCTTTGCTAATTGATAGGTAGAAGATTTTTTTCTTTTCTTCTTTTTTATTTTCTAAGTTAAAACTTTACTTGTTAGTAGCGGGTATTGGAAACACACGTAGTTCCCCCAGTAACAGAGGCGTCCCTGGGGTTTGCTGGAGAAAGGACACAGCGGAGGCTGCTCTGGGAGCCTCTTCACCCTGTGCTCGCCCTGGTCCCGGGCTGTGCAGTGAAAGAGGGGCGTGTGCGTATGAGCCGCTTCCGCCCGCCCGGTTGAATTTGGGGCCAGTTACTTCATTTGTCCAAGCCTCAAGGATCTTCTGCTGAAAGTGAGAAAGCTGGTGAGTGAGTGGCTCCCACTTCATAAAGCTCCTGTGAAGATTAAATGAGATCATGTATGCAGAGGGCTCGGTGCCCAGCACGTAGTTGGCGCTCAGGAAGAGTGAGCTAGAACTAATTGTTAGGATGGTAAAGATTCTGTTGAACGCATGTTCAAATTGTACGCGCAGGCAAGAGTGCTACGAAGACTTAGCTTGCTTCTCAGGCGGTGATTGGTAGCAACGGCGGCGCCGCTGTCGTTAGTAGCGCACCACTACTAATACTCTACCTTCATTTGGCATCGTAGAGTTTCCAAAGTGAATTTTATTTACATGACTGCATTCAGACTTCATAACTAAGCAGGGCAGGTGGTAGGTGACTATGGAGACACCGAGGCTGACACGCGAGTTAAGGGGCTTGAGCCGGGCCTCTGACCTCCGTGCAGTGGGCCTCCGGGCACCGGCACCAGGGTCACGGTAAGATGGGATTTCGTGTAAAGTAAATATTATAACGCAGCCCAGTTCCCAGAAAGGAATTTGTCTCTCACTCTCAGAAGCAGTATGAATGTATAGCGTACTTTTCCAGAAGACCTGGAGGGTTGTGGTACATAGTTGTATTAGCAGGTATGATCTTGAATAAGAAAGAATGGTTTCTTCCACTTGTCGTTTAAAACTACAGGATTGTTGTTCTGAGTCATCTCTTTTCTTTTTTTGTTTTTTGGTTTTTCTTTTCAAACATTCTGAGACGTTTTTATAACCTGATTGAATATCAGCCATATTCTGTTGTCATTTTCAGTGTTTTCTCTTTGTGGAGTAACAAATTGCTTATGGTCGTATAATGATCCTGCCACACTACATGGAATTATTGTTTCACGTTAGAGTTCTGATGAGCATTTCCTTGCTTACTCCAAAGTCTGCCGGTGTTTCCTCTTCTCCTTTTATCGTCTCTAAATTACTGCTCCTTTGGGTCTAATTTGTCATCAACTGTACTGACTGTAGCTAGCCTTAGTGCACATAATAATAATGATTATTAATGTGTCCTAAACAGAAAAAAAAAGCTTTTTAAATTATACATAGTCTAACAGTGCTGCTTGGTAATTCATTAATGAATATTAGCAGTATCAAGGTTTAAATTTTTCTCAGATGCTCCGTTATTACTCGTTCGAATCAAAATTAATTCCCTACAGGGAGCTGGTTCTGAATTTCCGACTGGAGATGTGCGTTGGACAGCACAGGCGGGGCCTGCTGCTCCCCTCATTAACACTTCCTCATGCCCTGCCCCTCACAGAGCTGCACTGAGCAGTTTGAAAGCCTTGTATGAGCCTTTCCACAAACAAAATAGTTTCTTATAATTTCTGCTGAATGTTGTCTTTGCTTTATCAGTGACTCAAGAAGGAGGTAGCTGAGCACAATTACCTCTTGTGCCTTTAGTGATATTCTAGATGCCCTCACAGTTGGGGGAAGGCAGTCAGATGTAATCTTACCTATATGTTGAATTTCTGCTGTGGAGGACCAGTATCTGAGTGTTGGGCACTGTATAATGGGTTTTGCTTAGGTAATCAGTAATCTCTCCTTTGTTTTGGGCTTAGGTAATCAGTAATCTCTCCTTTGTTTTGGGCACTGCCCTTAATTTGGGCACAAATAATAGTAGCTTTAGGAACGCCTGGGTGGCTCAGTTGGTTAAGAGGCTGCCTTCGGCTCAGGTCATGATCCCAGCGTCCTGGGATCGAGTCCCACATCGGGCTCCTTGCTCGGCAGGGAGCCTGCTTCTCTCTCTGTCTCTGCCTGCCACTCTGTCCGCATGCGCTTGCTCTCGCTCTCTCTCTGACAAATAAATAAATAAAATCTTTAAAAAAGAAATAGTAGCTTTATATGTGATGTGATGACTTTGTGAGCCT
Organism: Enhydra lutris kenyoni; assembly: GCF_002288905.1. Lineage (NCBI taxonomy): Eukaryota > Metazoa > Chordata > Mammalia > Carnivora > Mustelidae > Enhydra > Enhydra lutris. The sequence goes on from NW_019154159.1 coordinate 2,653,293, forward strand.
AAATTTTCCATATTGTGTTCTGGGTTTTTTATGGAGTTGATTTTTTCTAAGGATTAATTATAATACCCATAAATGAGAAGTAATTTTAATTCATTGGTTTTGGCCAGATTTTCTAAAGTTCATAAAATAGAAAGATAAGTTTTCATACAAAAAGCACGAAGTGAATTATATCACGTATGAAAGCGAGTATCTTTATGACCCAACATGTCTTGAACTCCATATGATTAATGCTTTATGATTTTGAGTCATATACTTTTATAAATTTATTCATTATGATTAGTCTCCTAATCTTTCTTGAAAGGACTATAATTTAAGTTTTGCAGTTGGGTATTAACTTTGCCATGCATTCAATTTGTAATGCTACTTTTAAGAAAATCTTTATGTGCTTTTGTTAATGTAGATCAGTTCTTTCAGGCCTTAGGTTGAGCGATAAAGGTTCTGGGGTCGGGGATTGTTTGCTCTGCTCTGTGTTCCTGTTAAGGCTCATTCTAAACATGGTTTTCTCAGTATGAATGAAGGTAAGCACTGAAGTTTAAAGGGTGCTTTCCTAGTTCCACAGTCAGATCTAGATACAAACAAATACGAGTGAGAGCCCTCATCTCTGCACTTGGCCGGTCGGGCCGCGCTGCTGCGGAGGAGAGTCAGCTCCGTTTGCTCGACGCGATACACAGCGGTCAGGGCTGTAAGGCATCACATCTGTGTTTTCCTGAATTACACTGTATCATAGAATCAGCAGATTCCTTGAGTTTACGTGTGTTCATATTCTCATCCACATAACCAAAACAAATAGGATTTTGAGTGTATGAGTCACCCTTAGAAGCAGTAGCTGAAAGTCTCATTAGTGTGCTTTGCACAGTGTATTTTATGAAATATGGCATTTTGTTGGCCTGTCTGCAAAATTAATAAAATCTTGAAGTTTGAAGGGTCCTTAGAGATTCTCCAGTTCCTTCACTGGTTTGGAAATGAGATTCAGAGAGGTGGAACAGTTTGCACAGATTTTGACAGCTGTACTTCGTGGCAGAACTAGAACCCTCTTCCTCTTGCTGTCAGTTACAGCTTCGTCCTGCTGTCATATGAAGGAGACATCAGTATCGTTGATCCGTTATCACTACAGTCATTCATCTTAGGAAGTAACTTAGGATCTTTTCAAATAAGGCTGGAAGAAATTCCTAAGAGATTGGTTATGTGACAGATCTTTATGGGATATGGGATCTTAGAGGATTTTAAATATTAGATGGCTTTCTTTAGCCATGTTGTTCTGTGTTTAAAGCGACTACTTAATTTTACTGTTAAAACCCTGACAGAAAGAAGATATAATACGTGCATTAATATTTTTTCCATGGGAACAAAAGAAAGTATATTAAGATGTGGTATTTTTCCCCTAACATATAGGCAACTTGTAAGGACAAAATTTTTGGGAAAAAAACCAACAACTCAGCAGGTATATACATATAAATTCTTCATCGAATTTTAGAAGGAAGGAAGTATAAATCCACAGGGGCAGGGAGGCGGCTCGGTGCTTCTGCTACAAGCCCTTTAACAGCATCTTCTTGATGGCCCTTTACTAAATCTCAGATAAAGTAAAAGTCCATGTCTCTGTTTAGCTTAACTAAACTCTGACGTTAAATGTAGAAGCAGTCCCAAGTTAGAGAAAGTTACAGCTCTGAAGGAAGCCAGCAGTCTGCCCTCTGAGAAATCACTTAACAGGCTACTTTCTTTGCTTTGCCCTTTTTTTTTTTTTAAAGGTTTCATTTATTTATTTGACAAAGATCACAAGTAGGCAGAGAGGCAGGCAGAGAGAGAGGAGGAAGCAGGCTCCTCGATGAGCAGAGAGCCCGACGCGGGGCTCGATCCCAGGACCCTGGGATCGTGACCTGAGCTGAGGGCAGAGGCTTTAATCCACTGAGCCATGCAGGCGCCCCTTTGCTTTGCCTTTTAAACCGCTTTATTAAGTTAAACTGGCACACGGTAAACTACGTGTATTTGAAGAGAGCGGTTGAGGAAGGCTCCGTATGTGTGCTCCTGCGAGACTGTCCTCACGGCCGGCAGGTCAGCCATCACGCCTGGAAGTCTCCCTGCGCCCAGCTTCATCGGTCCAAAGGCGAACACTGGCCAGCTCCCCGCCCCTGCATGAGGTTTTCTTTTCTAGATTCTGGTTAGACCAGTGGAACCACGCGGGGCGCGCTCCGGGCTTCTCTCGCTCAGAGTGACGTGTGTCCGCAGCTCGCTCCTCCTCACTGCCGAGCGGGGCTTCCGCTGTTTGGGCATCGCAGTCTGTCCTTTCACCTGACCCTGGACGTCGGAGTTGTTTCTAGTGTCTAGTTTCGTGAATAAAGCTTACGTGAGCTCTGGAATCCGAGTCTCCATACGGATGTGCGCTTTGCCTTCTCTGTGGTAGACGTGTGGGGGTGGAATGGCTGCCTCCGAGGGTAGACGTTTGACCTTCAGGAAGCTGCAGAACATTTTCAAAGTGGTTCCCCAGTGCTACCTCCTTACCGGTACTTGGAAAATCAGTCTTGATCATTGTAGCCATTCTGATGGGTGTGTGGCCATCTCTCGCTGTGCTTTTGATTTGCGTTTCTGTAATGTGGTGGTGTGGAATGTTACTGGCATGTGCTTTTCTGCTGTGTATCTTTGTCGAATATTCAGATATGTTGCTACTTTATAAAAGTTGAGTTACTTGCTTGCTTTTTCCAGATTGGCTTCTAATACACATTGACTCTAGAGTCAGGCAGAAAGACGCGTCCCTGCCCATCGCTTCCTTCGTATCCCATCAGTTCCCGTCCTCGCGTGCGCGCAGCTGTTTGTAAGACGGTCCTTTCGGAAGATACGCACTTTTAGCGGCAATCACATTTTGTCTCACTTTCAACATACCTACTAAAGATTGCATTAGTAAATGAGCTGTTAGTCACATTTTGCTATCTAGAGTTGTCATGTTAGTTCATTAAATCAGCAGTTAACAAATATCTATCAGATGGCAGAGATAAGTAAGTTCCCTGTTCTCAAAGAGACGCACTAGTAGGGAGGGTTGGTTATATAAGCAAATGGTGCACTAAAGTGTCCTGAGGGTCGTAATCTGTTTATCCCACATCTTCTACCTGAAAAGACTTAACTCCATTCACTTGGTCATGTTTCTATCCACTGTTTATGTCCCTGTAAGAAAAAATGACCTGTTTTTAAAAATAAGTGAGAAAACTGGGGGAAAGGCAAAAACTGCTTTAGAATGAAATGAATGCACGCTAGGGTTGGCCACTTTCCCAGTTGTCCCCAGGTTAGCCATGAAAATGAGACAAGGGAGAGTGCCTTATCCCAGCCGTTCTGAACCCACCCATGAGGCCAGTAGAATGGAGCACTCTTTAACAGTCTGTCCTAGCAAAAGGAGTTGAAGCTGGAGGTGTGGAGGGCAGGGAGACCAGCTCATACAGTCCGTCTTAGGACTTTAGATTTGACCTTTCAGACCAGAGGGAGCCACAGGAGATTTTAAGTGAGAGAGTGACTTAATGAGATCATCATGAGATACATTGTAGAAAGATCATGGAACATGCCAGACTGAAGACGAATGAGACAGTCGGAGAGAACTGATGCAGCCGGTGCAGTTAGACCGCTGCACACTTCACGTTCTAGATGACGGCTCCGTGGTGAGGGTGGACAGGAAGGGTCGTGTGGTAGAGCCGGCAGAACTTGGAGACCAACCGGGTTACACGTTTGATCCAGCAGATGCTTGCCGAACACCTGTTTGCCTGGCACTGGTCCCTGTGGGGAGAAAAAGATTAAACAACAACAACAGATGCACTCCACACCCTCTCGCACCCTCTTGCAGCTTCGCGTCTTACAGGGAATGGGCAGAAACCTCAATCAGGATGCTGCGTGTGTCGTCACTGACTGGGATGGCCACTGTGAAGGAAGAAGAACATGGTCTAATGACAGCATAGAACAAAAGACCTGGAACCAGGCCGCAGTGAGCAAAGGCATCCCCAGTGATGCTGAATCGCGCGCCGTCTGACGGATGGAGAGAAGGCAGCTAGGCCAGGCAGAGTAGAGGACTCGCGGGCTTCCGCATTCAGAGGGGACAGCACTCGCAAGGGCTGACTGGCCCATGTGGCATTCTCCAGGAACTAAGCAGAAAAAAGCTGGCGTAGAAGGCGAGTTGTCAGCAAGGGGGAGAGTGGTGTCCGTGAGGCTAAGGTAGATGGGGACCCAGTGTGCTCCGGGCATGTAGAGTTGGAATATTCCTCTTTTTTTTTTTTTTTTCCCTTTTTTAAAGATTTTATTTATTTGACAGAGCAAGAGAGCACAAGCAGGGGAGCAGCGGAGGGGGAAGGAGAAGCAGATGCCCGCTGAGCAGGGAGCCCGACGTAGGGCTTGATCCCAGGATCCTGGGATCATGACCGAACCGAAGGCAGATGCTTAACCATCTGAGCCATCCAGGCCCGCCTGGAATATTCCTTTTAAAAATCAGATGGCAACATGGCTGATTTCCCTTCCCCTCCCCATCCCTCTTTGACTGGATGTTGGCATAGTCTGACTCGGGCTCCCTCTTGTGGCAGCTCTAGGATCCCGCGCTTTGGAGGACAAACATCCCAGGATTATTGCTGGTCCACGATTTGTACATTTATTGAAGAAAACACACAGTCCTACCACACGGGGCAGTACGCATGCTCTGAGAGAACACATTTCAGATGTGATTCCACTTAAAACTTCTGTGTTTCATGAGATTTAGAATTTGCTGGTTTTCAAGAGCTTGTTCAATTACGGATGGTCGAGCGTGGAAAGAGACGAGGTCAGCCTGGAGGTGAGCAGGGTGAGAAGCTGTGCACTGGGGGGCTCTGTTTACCCTCCGTGTCTGTCCAGTGTGTTGCCTCATTCAGGGAGTATTTCTGGTTAACGTTCCGTATGGAGAAGATGATAGAAAAGCCAATATGTATTCGTGCTGTGTTTGTTACTTGCCTTTAACATACGCTGTTATCAGAAGTTTTATTTTGATATTCTGAATCTGCCAGCTCTTGCTTAAAAGAACTTAGAAACATTTGCCTGTATGATAAATAGTACATTTTTTTAGAGTAGAAGAATCCAAGGACCAAAACAATGTAATTTTCTAATAAAATGGTTCTTACTGTTAGTAGTCATTATTAAAGTAAATTTATTTTAACAGTCATATTATCCAGTCTGATGTACTAAGAGTAGCACTTAATTTAATTTCATGCTTTTTAGAGAGGTAACTGCAGTACACTAGAATAGAAAATATCTCTGAACAGCGTTCTCTCATGAGCAACAGGCAGCAAGATGATGTAGTTAGCAGTTAATGAGTTTGTGCTCATTTTGAGTTGAGCTTCCGAAGTTGCCATGGCGACAGACCGGCCAGAAGCCGTCAACAGAACACACAGAAGGCCACCGCTTGGTACCCCACCGCGAGTGCCAGTAAGCCCGGCAGCTGGCCCCTCCTGCACGCGGCTGTCTCCCCCTCACCTCTTGCTGCTCTGAGGAACTTCTTGCCGCAGCCTTGCCTGCCGCGTAGGTGGCAGAAGAGATTGTGATAATGAAAATCTTCTTGGACTCACAGATCATTTTAGCCCTGGAAAATAGTTCTCTTTTATATATGTTTCAGTAAATGTAAATTTTAAATTTTAAGAAACTCTGAATCTTGGAGTATATATTCTGAAATAGCTAGGTTTAATGATTTTTGAGTATTTTTCTTCTGTCATTGTGTGGTATCTGTACAAAAGAGAAATTCTGTGTTTTATCATACAAAAACTTCTGTGTCTTTGGGCTCATGAGGAAACTGTATTAAATTCTTAGACTAATTGTAAGATGCATGCAAAGTTCAGAAATAAGACATGTTAAAGTGTCCCTCTAGGTTGGCATTTATCTTTAGTTACTTTAAAATACCCCGTTGCGTGCCTACAGTTGTCAGCGTGCTTCGGGCTTGTTACGGCAGCCCGTGAGATGCTGGTGGAGGGCGTATGTAAGGTAGCCCCATTACGGTAAATGTCATTACGAGGAAACCGTTGCTGAATATCTGGGTCATGACCACACACCGGGATGTTGTCTAGGTGAGTGAAAGAGCTGAGTATACTACTTGCTAAAAAAGGATCTGTGCTCTTAATCAGAGTTCAGTTGAAGTGTCTAGAAGCCACTCTAGCTTTTTTTTTTTTTTTTTAATTTGACACAGAGAGAGAGAAATCACAAGTAGGCAGAGAGGCAGGCACAGAGAGAGGAGGAAACAGGCTCCCCGCTCAGCAGAGAGCCCGATGTGAGGCTCGATCCCAGGACCCTGAGATCATGACCTGAGCCGAAGGCAGAGGCTTTAACCCACTGAGCCACCCAGGCGCCCCTCTAGCTTTTTTTAAGTACAGGGAATTGAGTGCTTATAAAACCACTGCGAGGCCAGAGGGAGGGGGCACACCCTAGGCTGGGCCTCGAGAAATGATTCCTCACAGATCATCCTGAAGAGCTGCTCCTTGGGAAAGAATCAGGAGGCCTCACTGGCACTGTTGACTTCAAGGGCACAGTGTCACCACCGCATCCCAGTGATCAGGAAGCTGCCATCAGCACTGTCCCTCACTGCCACTAAGGCCGTGATTGGGAACTTGGAAGGACCCTGCACAGAAATGCCCCCCGTTTCCAGGACTGTGCTTACAGTCGGCGCCAGGGTAGCAGAGAGCAGCCAGGTCACTGCCTGCTAGATCACATGGCTCACACGTCTGCTTGGGGTCTGCTCCACGACAGGGGCCCTCTTGCAGCTGGGAACCAGACCCCTGTTAATGATGCCCCTGGTGTGCATGTTGGGGGGTGGGGGGCTGGGAGAGAGAACTCTGACTGCTGCTCTGGAATATTTTTTAAAACGATGGGATGGATGACTGCTCATTAACTTTTGGATATAGTGTTTGACACTTTGCAGATGGTGGGAATGTGAGACCCAAATTAAGTGGGGAGGTTGAGGCCCAGATTAGAGATGTCATCCTCCAGTCCTGAGTACAGCCGTCAGCGTCTGTGCTAAGTTGCCCCTGTCGCTTCTGGCGGCCTTTGCCGACCCGCCCCCTTCTTCAGTTAGGTCGCAAATCGCAGTTCATGTCACATGACTTCGAGTTTTGTTCCTTAGTCTACAGTCCTTCCCATTGTTTCCCAGAGGGGAAGAGGAGTGAGCTGGATTATTAAGACTGGCCAGGACTATTGACCTAACTTCAGTCAGACTCCTAGACCATCTCCTAGGCTTGTCCCTGCACTTCTTTGTAAGATCTGGTTTTAGCAAGAACCGTGCTAAGTCAGTTTCACCAGACCCACCCCCCTGCCCTTCTTGGATGTCTGACCCGGTTCCGCATCCTCCACCGGCCTGGGTGATGCCTGACGCCCTGGCCTGCCTTCAGCCAGAATCCTGCTGGGTCGGTTTAGCCAGAAGCCGCCTCACCCATGACGTTGCCTCGTAGTGGTTTTCTACTTGCTGCTCCGCTCCTGTGCTCCCTGGTTTTAAATTCCCGCCTGTCCCTGCTGTACTCGGGAGATGAGCCCAGTCTCTCTCCCCCGCTGTAAATCCCAGCACCTGGTCCCTATACCCATCAGCCCAGTGAGGGTCCCAGATGGAGCTGCCTCACCATCCTTAACAAGTGTCTTTGCACGGTTTTTCTTTACCATAATAAACACAGTGCACTTAGTGTGTGCTAGACATTGTTCTGAACAGTTCTTTACATATTGAACATTCTCTCCTCAACGAACCTTCTCAGTAAGGTGCCCTAACCCCCGTTTTACCCCCCACTTACCCATATTTTACAGATGGCACAACTTAGTGACCGAGAGGTTAGCAACTTACCCAGCGTCACCAGCCAGGAAGGGGCAGAGCTGAAATTTAAACCCCAAATCCGTACCCATCGCCACTGCACCGCATCTCTGGAGAGGCGCACGGGAATGATAAAGCTCGCGTTGCTCCTGGGGAGACTCTTCAGAGCAGCACACAGTCAGGCAGAGGGGGAGATGGGGCTCTGGTGGCATCGGTGAAATTATTCTTCTTAAGCTGGGGATTGGGTACATGAAGGTTTATTGATTATTTGAACTTTATGCCTTTTTGTACATCTTAAATATTTCCAAATAATTTTTTTTCAAGATTTTGTTTATTCGACAGAGAGCACACATGCACAAACAGGAGGAGTGCCAGGCAGAGGGAGAGGGAGGATCAGGGAGCCCAACACAGGGCTGGATCCCAGAATCCCGGGATCATGACCTGAGCCAAAGGCAGATACTTAACCGACCGAGCCACCCAGGCGCCCTTCCAAATAAATTTTTTTTTTTAAAGATTTTATTTATTTATTTGACAGACAGAGATCACAAGTAGGCAGAGAGGCAGGCAGAGAGAGAGGAAGGGAAGCAGGCTCCCTACTGAGCAGAGAGCCCGATGCGGGGCTCGATTCCAGGACCCTGAGATCATGACCTGAGCCGAAGGCAGAGGCTTTAACCCACTGAGCCACCCAGGCGCCCCCCAAATAAATTTTTAAAGGAAAGAGTGTCTTGGTAGTATGGCTTGGGTAATAAGGCAGAAATGTCTTGGTGCACTAGGCACCTGTGCTCCCTGCTCTGTTAAGTCCCTGGTGAGGAAGGGAAGGTGGACCCTGATGGGAACCTGACATCCCAAGGGTTGCCCCCTGGGGATTTGTGGAGTGGAGCAAGGAGGGGGGCTGGTGCTGTGGGCCGGGCTACAAGTGGTTTCCCTTACCTGTGAAGGTGACAAGGGGCAAGCACACAGGACCCCTGTCTCTAGAGCTTGCACAGACAGGTTCTTGGTCAAGGTCACCTGCTTGTTGAGTTTAAATAGCAGTGAAAGAGTATGTCAACTCTCCATGAACTTGTAATCAGAGGAGCCTTTCCTGGAGAACTTCTCCCTGAAACTGGCGGCTTCAGACTCCCCTGTGTGCTGCAGCCGGAACAGGAGCCCCCACGCGGGGCGGGGCTCCCCCAGCTATTGGCCACCAGGTGGATTCCGAAACCCTTACAAAGCCTGTGCCTGCCTCCCCCGCCTCAGGCCTCGCTGCTCTCCCTTGAGGCCCCAGGCTCCAGCCACACTTGCGGTGTTTCAGCCCTTGCCGGCACAAAAGCTCCTTCTCAGGTCAGCACCGTCCCCACGATGCGCCGGTTGGCGGGTGTGAGCTCACGAGCCCGCGCGCGCGCACGAGCTTGGGTGTGCTCGCACACACACCTCACCTGGCTGGTGCTTCTCCAGCCTCGCTGTCACGTCCTCACCGGAACTAGCCGCCCGTCATGCTTACCACGACGAGTACTTGTGTATTTCTGAAATCATAATCTCTTACTGGATTATAAACTACAAGGACAGGAACTGTATGTTTTCCACGGAATATACCCAGTGTCTGGCACAAAATTGGCATCCCTCAAATATGACCTGAAAAAATACGGAGAGGGGACGTGAGGGTACAGACACACCGGGGAGGGGCTGGGCATGCGAGGCCAAGAAAGCCAGCAGACAGGGATTTGACCCCTGGCTCACCGTGCCCGGCTTTCCCGGTTTCCCAGAGCACCTAACCGCTGCAGCTGCGCGTCTCACTGTGCGGCCTTTTCTTTCCTCCTTGCCCTTCTGAGACGTGGGCTCAGTGGCAGGAGGCTGCCTTTTCTGTTCTCAGGCATTGCCCGGTGCCCAGAACAGCGGCCGGCTCTAGGAATGTCCACGTCATACGTGGAGGGAGCTAGCTGGTATCAGGGTTTCTTTCTTTCTTTCTTTTTTAAGAATTTATTTATTTATGACAGAGAGAGAGTGGGAACACAAGCACAGGGGAGCTGGAGAGGGAGAAGCAGGCTTCCTGCTGAGCAGGGAGCCCAATGCGGGGCTTGATCCCAGGAGCCTGAGATCAGGACCTGAGCCGAAGGTAGAGGCTTAATCCGCTGAGCCACCCAGGCGCCCCAGTAGTAGAAATGTAGAAGCTGTGTGGGCCCCGTTGTGACCATGCCCTGTGAAAGTTGTAACCGAAAGCAGAAAATTGTTTTGAAGAAGCCTTGGTTTCTCAGAGGGTGGTTTCGTGTCTGCCTTTTCCCCAGCAGGTGTCACTGTTACTTGAGAGGGGAGGGGAGCGCTTCCTGGGGAGAGGGGAGGCCCCTGAGAGTGCCCACGTCCCGAAGTTATTACGTAGCTGCTGTCCTCGTGTTCTCTAAGGCAGTGACTTGTTGATGGTCCCTAAATAAAATCAAGCTGAAATTCCCACAGACTGGCTGAGTTCTGCTCTGTTAAAACAGTGATGTGTAGGATAGACTCGTCTGTGAGCCTCTGTTCACTTAACAGGGGTAGCCTCAGACGCAGGTGAGTTTGAGCCATGTCACGATGACTTGGATATCCCACTCTTTCTTTGGGTGGAGAGAGAGTAAGAAATTTGTGTCTGAAGAAAGTGGATGGCTGGTCAGAAACTGCCTATTTGGCTTATCTATATTATATGAGCAGATCAAATTTTGAGATGCTCCACTTACCAGTGGAGATGATGTGAGTTAGCTGCTAGTTTTCACAGATCTGAAGAACACTTGTTGACACCGGAGAAGTTTTATCGCTGTCTCATAAAAGAGGCCAGAGGCACGTGCAGTTCGGTAGGGTCAGAATTCTTGGTTCCTTCCAGCTCATCGCTCTGATGAGTGAGGCTTCTCTTCCCTTTCCTTCAAACTTTTCCTACAGAGGCCCAGATAGCACCTGTCTTAGACTTTGCTGGCCTTGTATGGTCTCTGTCATATATTCCTCATTGTTCTTTCCCGACCTTTCAGAAATGTGGGAAACCATTAGTTCACCTGTTCTGACTCCTGCCCTACACAGCTCTCCCCCTTCAGAGGGGAGATTGGTTTGGGATTCTTTGACTCTTAAAATGAGGCTCTAAAAGTGACCACACATCGTGTAGTGCAGACAACACTAGGAAAATGGAATATTCCATATTCAGATTTCTTAGGATTGGTGCTTTATGTTCAAAGCTAGTTACCTGTTGATAACACTCCTTTATCACACTTCTACAGAACAGTGACTGATAGCATTCATTTACTATAGGAGACGCCTTCATTTCTGGAGCACGAATTCCTTTTTCTCTAAATATTTTGAAGAAAAACAGCCCTGTGTTTGTCCTCCCTTCTTTTTGAAAAGATGACAGCGGTGTAGTGGCAGCGGGCCGGCTCTCGGAGACGAGGCTGCCGGTGCGTCTTCGTCAGCTCACCTGGGCCCCCGGGGGTCTGTGCGGAGCAGGGCGGCTCAGGGTGATTTCCTTGCTGGTCGTTTCCATCAGGTTGTGAGTTGAGGCAGGTTTTCTGCATTTCCGTTCTTTGAGAAGGCTGGGCGACGGACGGAAGTACTTGACTCTGATGGTAGTTGGCCTCCGGTGTCAGGAGGGATTTTCATCGCAAGGGTAGGTAGAACTCTATAGCTTACTCATAGTTCTCTTCCCTTGTTCTGTCCTCCCTGCTTCTCCTTCTCCTCCTCTTCCTCCTTTTTTTTTTTTCAGCTGCTGCTTTTGAATTTTATAGTACAAGAACCAGTTGCGTTCATATTCTGGGCTTTTAAGAAGCAATGGCTAGGTCTCGAGTAAGATCTTTGAGCCAGATATGTTAAAATGTGTAATAAAAGGGGCGCCTGGATGGCTCAGTCGTTGGGCGTCTGCCTTTGGCTCGGGTCATGATCCCGGGATCCTGGGATCGAGCCCCACGTCGGGCTCCCTGCTCGGTGGGAAGCTTGCTTCTCCTTCTCCCACTCCCCCTGCTTGAGTTTCTTCTCTCACTGTGTCTCTCTGTCAAATGAATAAATAAAAAAATATTTTTAAAAAATGTGTAATAAAGTGAAATGATATCATGCTGATAACCTATTTTTATTTTTCAAGAAAAGATTATATTTATTTAGAGAGAGTGTGAGCTGGGGGAGGGGCAGGGGAGAGAGAGAATCACAAGCAGACTCCACACTGAGCACAGAGACTGACTTGGGGTTCAATCCCATGGCCCCAAGATCATGACCCAAGCCAAAATCAAGAGTCGGAACGTAGCTGACTGAGCCACCCTGGTGCCCCATGCTAATCACATTTTTTTTTTATTTTTGTATTTTTTTAATCACATTTTTAAATAAATTCAGTGGTGGTGTTTCCAGACAGGTGTACTGCCCTGCTCTCAATTCCATTTGCAAAGTTGTAATGGAAAGTTGCTATTGTGAAAGAGACAGCAAGTTTGCTTTAATTAATAGACTTGGAGTTTTTTTTTAATCAAAGTATAATTAGTGTTCTGTTAGTTTCAGGTGTACAGTATCTGATTCAGCAATTCCATAGTTACTCAGTGCTCATCGTGCCAAGTGTACTCTTAATCCCTTTTACCTGTCTCACCCATCTCCCACCCCTCGCCCCTCTGGGAACCTCCAGTTTGTGGTCTGTATTTAAGAGTCTGGTTTTTTATTTATCTCTCTTTTTTTTTTCTTTGCTCATTTATTTTGTTTCTTAAATTCCATATAACAGTGAAATCATGTGGTATTTGTTTTTTTCTGACTCTTCCACTGAGTGATGTTCTAGTGGGGTGTGGGGGGGTGCGTGGGGGTGTGTGTGCCACATCTTCTTTAACTGTTCATTTATCAGTGAACACTTGGGGTGCTTCCTTATCTCGGCTGTTGTAAATCATGCTGCAGTAAACGTAGGCGTTCATATTATCTTTTCAAGGCAGTGTTTTCATTTTCTTTGGGTAAATCCCAGTAATGGTATTACTGGATCATGTGGTCATTCTATTTTTACTTTATTTATTTATTATTTTAGAGAGAGGGAGAAGGGGCGTGGAGAGAGAATCTTAAGCAGGCTTTGTGCCCAGTGCTGAATCCGACGCGGCGCTTGATCGCACCACCTCGAGATCATGACCTGAAATCAGAGTCCGGCGCTGAACTGGCTGAACTACCCAAGTGCCCCTAGTTTTAATTTTTTTAGGGACATCCATACTCTTTTCCACAGCGGCTGCACCAGTTTGCGTTCCCACCAACTTCATAGCCGTTATTTTTAGAGCAGTTTTTGGTTTATGGAAAGAATGAGCAGAAAGTATAGAGTTCCCACAGTACTTCCTCTCCCCACCTCTGACACATCCTCAGTTTCTCCTCTTACCAACTTTGGCCTTGGCGTGGGGCTTTTGTTGAATCAATGAACCTGTATTGGTATATTATTATTAACCGAAGTCCACCGTTTACATTCGAGTTAACTTTGTGTTATACAGTTCTAAGGAGTTTGACAAATGCTGGTATCATATATCCGCAATTAAAGTATCATACTGGTTTACTGCCCTGAACACTCCCTGTGCTCTGCCTCTGCCTCCTTCCCTCCCCACGCCCTTGTCAGCTGCTGAGAGTTTTACTGTCTCCATAGTTCTGCCTTTTCCACAGTGTTCTGTAGTAGGAATCATAGACTGTGAAGCCTTTTCATATTGGCTTCTTTGACTTAGCAGTATGCATGAGATTCCTTCATTTCTGGTTAGGACTTGATAACGCATTTCTTTTAAACGTAATTCTCCATTGTACGGATGTACCAGTTCCTTCACCCGTCACCTAGAGAACGACATCTCGGTGGCTTCCCATTTTGGACAACTAGAAATAAAACTGCTCTAAACATTCCTGTGAAGGTTTGTGTAGATAGAAATCTTCAACTCATTGGGGTAAATACTTAGAAATTTCTGCTGTTTTAATTAGCTGTAGGCCAATGTCAGAAAAAAATATATACTTGAAAGCCCCTATGTTTAAAAATCAACCTGTAGGGGCGCCTGGGTGGCTCAGTGGGTTAAGCCTTTGCCTTCGGCTCAGGTCATGATCTCAGGGTCCTGGCATCAAGCCCCGCTTCAGGCTCCTTGCTCAGCAGGGAGCCTGCTTCCCCCGCAGGGAGCCTGCTTCCCCCCATCTCTCTGCCTGCCTTTCTGCCTACTTGTGATCTCTCTCTCTCTCTCTGTCAAATAAATAAAATCTTTTTAAAAAATTTTTTTAATTAAAAAAAAATCAACCTATAGTAGGTTTTATAGCTTTTTTTTTTTTTTAAAGGAAAGCTAGAATGGATGCTCATTTCCTGTGCCTTTGAGTTAAAGGTGAATAACCATCGAATCTAAGTAAATCATAAAAAATGTGCCACGTCTGTAGCCAGGCCAGGGAAACAGGAGCAGAGAGAGGCAGAACATGTAGGAAGCACTCGGTGTGCTGGGAAGGGCCAGCCATCACAGAGCTAAAACCGCATGCCACATCCTTTATTCTTCCCTTCGAAAATCCTAGGTATTCGGAGTTGGAAGGAACCTGAGGGAGTCAGCGGTCTCAGCCTTTAGTTTCTCGATGAGGAGACCGAGCTGCAGGGAAACCTCTGGACTGGCACCGTGCACGTGATCAGTGGGCGCTGGCCTGGAATCCAGGCCCTCAGTTTCCCTAGTCTAGTATTTTTTCTGCTTTTCCAGTTACTTTCTTTATATTCTGCTATCTCTCCATTTCGCTTTAACTTCAGAATGTGTGTTTGAGAAAAAGTCAAGCCCTTGGACGTTTGTTGAGCGCTTACTGTGGGCCAGGCACCACGGTGACGTCCACCGCGGCCTCGTGGAGAGACGGCCGCCTCGAAAGCGGTGCGCAGTGCTGAGTGCCGGCGCGCGTACAGGGCGGTGGGAAGGTGGGGGAGCCGGCAGGGGGCACTGAGGAGAAGTGACATTTAATCTGATAATTTAAAGAATGGCTAGGAATCACCATGTTTTACTGAATCTGATAGATTATTAATTATGCAGTATTTCATGTACCACTTAGAACAAATACTGCCAGTTAACCTGATACATACGTCGTTAATTATAAGATGCATCTCAGTTTCAGGAGTATTAACATGTGCAGAGCTGTGTATGAGAATTGCTGAGGCACGGTACTTGGATAGAAGAGGGGAGAACAGCAGTCCCTGAAGAGAGAGGGTGGGCATGGTGGAGTCAGCAGGTGGGTCTAGAAAAGAAGGGCTGGAGAAAGGCAAAGGGATGGTGAGGACTCCGCAAGAGGCAGTTACAACAGACCCTTTAAGAAGTTCGACAGGAGGAGAGGCAGCAAATCAGGAGGTAGCTGCGGGGGAATTCCGGGTCACGGAGGGCAGTAGTTGTTGCTGTCTTTGAAGGAAGTGGAGATTGTGCGGGTCCGAATCCTGACGAGGAGGGGCTTGCGGAGAGCAGCCACACAACCCCTGGGCAAGTTAGAAGTTGCGAATGTGCTTACCTCCGCTCTCCACAGAAGCTCAAGTGGCTAGATTGTCTTGCATGCTTGTGTTTATAAAACAAAGAAATAATCGAAGACGCACTTTCAAGCTTTGGGCCTTTGTGTCGGCTCTGGAGAGTGTCATGGGCTGAAGACCCAGGGCACGCAAAGTCCCTGAGACGGAGTCCCCCGGAGGACACCACCTTGCGTTTCCTCCCTGAAGCCCTTGACTGTGAACTGTACCGTATTCATACGCCAAGAGAAAACACGGCCGACTGACCGGCGTGTCATCGACGGTAGGACACATCCTGATGTAAATGCGTTTAACTTATGAAGAAATGGAAGTCTTGGAACTGGTAAAATACAGTGTTCACCACAGATCGGAGTTAACAGGCATGGTTCAGAGAACGGTTTGATGCTCATGTATTTGGAGTGGCAGAAACGTGAAGGTTTTGCCTAATGGCTTTTATTCCTTCTGGAGAGTAAAGTCACAGTTCCTCTTCTGAGGAGGAGGAAATAAAGGCATTAGCGGCTCCGGAGTGGAAGTCTTTGAGTGACTTGTTGACAGCAGTGGAACCCAGAAGGCCCAGGAAATGGTAGAATGGCCAGGAGGCACTGAGTGCGCCCTGGGTTAGGGACACAAACTCAGAGTGATGGCGGACTGCAAGTCTGTGATCTGAGTCAGCAGTAGAGCGAGTACACAGTGGCTTCATCTAGGGTTAAGGGTTTGCTGGGCAGGGTGACAGAAGAACAGTTGGCTGAGGCCTTGCAGACGTGGTCTGTGAGACAGTACAGGGCCACAGGGGCATGGCAGAGCCCATGCTGGCAGACGAGAAACTCAGGCCATGTGAAACGGGTAATGTCAAGGCCAGCAGTGACATTTTGTGTTCCCCCAGGAGGGACTGGAAATACTTTTATAATGTTACTTACACTTTTTTAAATAAAGATTTCACTTATTTAACTTATTTATTTATTTATTTATTTGACATTTATTTTATATTATTTATTTGACACAGATTTTATTTATTTATTAATCACAAGCAGGCAGAGAGGCAGGCAGAGAGAGAGGAGGAAGCAGGCTCCCTGCTGAGCAGAGAGTCTGATGTGGGGCTCGATCCCAGGAGCCTGAGATCAGGAGCCGCTGAGCCACCCAGGCGCCCCAATGTTACTTAACACTTTTAAGGTAGATACTGAACTAGGTATAAACTCATTCTGTGTAAAGACATTTACAAATTAAGTAGAAAAAAATTTTTTTTTCCCCAGACAACAAGGCAGGGGCACTTGGGTGGCACAGTTGATCGAGCATTCAACTCTTGGTTTTGTCTCAGGTCATGATCTCAGGGTTGTGAGATCAAGCCCCATGTTGAGCTCCACACTCAGTGTGGAGTCTGTCTGAGATTCTCTCTCCCGGCCCCCTGCCACCTCACATAAATAAATCATTCTTTGGGGGGCACCTGGGTGGTTCAATTGGTTAAGCATCTGCCTTTGGCTCAGTTATGATCTTGGGGTCCTGGGACTGAGCCCTGCATCGGGCTCCCTGCTCAGCAGAGTCTGCTTCTTTCTCTCCCTCTGACAACCACCCCCCCACTCATGTGCTCTCTCTCTCTCTCAAATAAATTCCTTAAAAAAAAAAAAAAAGGTAAATGTAATGTCCTGGATATTTATGTTTCAAATTCAAGATGACAACGGCTTTTGAGGCTCAAATTCTTTGCATTTCATGTGTCTGGGCTCCCTTATGAATGCAGGGTCACTCACCTTTGCATTTGGCGTGCTTATTAGTAGTAACACAGCACTCTCAGGCCTGCCTTCAGCTCTGCTGCTCCCTCTTCCTGTTGAATTACTGTGGAACTCTTGTTATGCAACACTCAGACAGCAGTTTGGCTCTCTAATTTGTGAGCATCATACGCAAGTTAGCCCGTCTGTATTCTTTGCCAGCGAGAGTGTGATGGCGTGTGCTGGACCTGATAATAGCGGCAGCACCAGCGCTCTGCTCGGGGAGCGCGTGTGTGTGCGCGTGTGTGTTGTCCTCAGAATTAAAACAGAACAAAATACATATATAGATGGATGAGCATCTAAGATCCTGTAATTTGAGAAAACACTGGCCAAGAGCGGTGGTTCTCAAAGTGTGCTCCAGGGGCTGCCGGCATCAGATCAGGCACCTTGGGAACTTGTTGGGTCAAGTCTGATGCAAGCCGAAGCGTAAACCACTGCGAACTTGGACTCGCTGAGTCACCCATTCTACAGAGCAGGGGACTGCGGCCCAAAACCCGCTGCTCAGAATTGCACTCAGTTTCTAAGAAAACTGGGTCTCAAACCTGAACCTCTGGACTTTAGTCCGTTTCTATTTTCAGAGCACTGCGTTGTCATTTCTTTCTCGGTTTTTTGTTTTTGTTTGGTTTGGTTTGGTTTGGTTTGGTGTGGGTTTTAAGGAGTGTTCCTAAAGTTTTGGGTTCTTGTTGTTTCATTCCTTATAGTGCCAGAACCTACTAAGACCTGTTCAAGCCAGCCCCAACCTGCCGGTACCAGTACCAGCGCTTGCACCAGCACTCTGTCCAGCAGCAGCAATGGCAAACGTGCGCCTGCCAGCAGCCAGCAGCCGGCTGCCTCCCGTTACCTGCCTCGCGAGGTGCCGCCACGCTTCCGCCAGCAAGAACAGAAGCAGCTGTTAAAGAGAGGGCAGCCACTGCCCACGGGGGCTCTGACCGGTGTGAGCCCGACCCAGGGGGCTGGGCCCACAGGGGTAAGCCCTCCTCCTCTCCCCGGAGCCGGAGCACAGCAGCACCCCAGTAAGCTCCAACCAGGTAAAAACACATAGATGAGGGAGTGGTTCCTTTTATGTGACAGGTGGCGTGCTGTTTTCGACTTTGCTCTCCAGTGATACAAACAGACATACTGTGGTCCATATTCATTACATGCATCTAATGGAGTGAACTAGCTAGCTAGACGGTGGATAGATTCATTTCAGTTGAATATTTTTTAAGATTTTATTTATTTGAGAGAGAGAGAGAGAGCCTAAGCAGGGGGAGGGGCGGAGGGAGAGGGAAAAGCAGGCTCCCCACTGAGCAGGGAGCCCGATGTCGGGGACTCGATCCCAGGACTCCAAGATCATGACCTGAGACAAAGGCAGATGCTTAACTGACCGAGCCACCCAGGTGCCCCCAGTTGAATTGTCAAGTTCAGTTCTGTTTCCTCCTCCTTGTGTATATTGTTTCTCGTCTGTTCTCCGCTGGCAAGAGCTGCTTCAGCGAAGTCTGTTTCTTCCCCGAAACTAGAGGTCTGCACAAGAGCACATGTGCGTCTGTCAGGGCAGTTGCCGTAGAGCCCTGCAGCGGGAGCCCTTAACCTTCCTGCCCGTTTCCGAGGCCGGCCCGGGACTGGGCCTGCGCGCTCTCGGGGAGGTCACGGCGTTTGAGCGGGAGTGGGTGCTGGGTCATTGTGACTTGTTCAGACGCGCGGAACCAAGCCTGCCGGTCTCGTGCTCAGCCCCGCGCGGCCAGGCTTCTGATCTGTCTGCTTTTTGTGGCCTCCTGGCCCACGGCCGGGCTCTGGCTCTCTCGTCTCCCGAGAGAAACGACCACTTCTGCATCGACTTTCCAGCTCCTGGACTGCTGACCGCTGTCCTCTCCTCTCTCCCCTCTTCCCATCTTCTTGACCTTACTGATGGACTCATACTTTAAAGAACTTCTTTACCGAAGTGTTAGAGAAAGTTTTGGTAGAGAGCAAAATACAAGTATTCAACAGCTGTGTTTCTCTGTTATTTTCTTAAATCGTTCCATTTTGAATGATTTCAAGATCAGCACTGGTGGCTAGCTTGGACACCGTATTTGCTGATGTTAGTGAGACTCGGGCCTGGAACTAGGGAAGCAAGGAGGCCTCTTACGTTAGATTGGGATCTAAAAGAAACCTGCTAGGAGTTATATTGATGTTTTCTTTCGTGTGCTGCTTTCTAACATGGAGAATAATGCCACACGGCTTCAGAGCATAACAGCAGCAGCAGTTCTCAAAACTCTGACTTTGTTATATATTTGAAACAAATATCTTTAGACACCTTGGCCATGTGTCTTCAAATAGTCTCGACTCTGATCTGCTAAATTCCTGGTACAGGGGTTGTAGGTCATTGGTTGTCAGCAAAAAGGAAGAAAAAGAAATTATCATTGACCAAGAATATCATTGACAAAAGATATAATCATTGACCAAGAATAGGGTCTTGTCTGCTTCACCGTATCAAACACAGTTACTTTCTACACTGAAACATGGTCCTCAGGAAAATCTTACCACAGACAACAGTATGTAGTCATCCCTAAATAGCGTGGTGTTTTAACTTCAGATGCTTGTTTTGAAAAACTGGAAAAGAGCTGTAACAACCCTGCTTTCTTCTGGCCTTATCCCGTCATTACATCATGAGTTGGCAGGACCGCACCAGGGTTCCCATCAAATGCTGTTGGCGCCAGACATTATCACGACCTTCTTAGAGAAGTAGAAAATAAGGAATTGCTTCAAATTTGGGGATTGAAAATAATATTCTTTATTATAATATTTGCCTCTGTAAATATCCTCTGGAAAGCTATTTTTAGTTTATCATAGTTTAAAATATATATATCTGTATAGAGAGAGAGAGAGAGGAGACTAAATCAGCATTTTCTGTATAAACATCTCAGAAAATGGAATGAATCTACATTATCTTAACAAAATAAATGATTGATTTTTGGTTCCCAAACAAAAGTCTTCATTTTATACCAGGTTTATCTCTTTCCTAGCAGTTGCTGGTATCATGGCCAGACGAGCCTTTCTAACCGATTCAGGTCCTCTTGAAACCTGTCCTGCCTCCTTTGTTCCTGCTGCACAGAGTCTCATTTTCAGTGACTGACTCAGAAATTAAAGGGCAGAGACCTTAGCGATTAGAGGTCCTGAGAGGTTCAGACCTCTGATTTTGGTTAACAGTGAAGTCCTAGCTGGGGGTTTGACCAGTGCTATAGCTACCAGGACTGCCCCCCCCACCCCCAGTGCAGAGCTCCTTCCAGCCCACTGGTCTGGTCATACCCTAGGAAAGTGCGACACTTTATAGGGTACTTTCAACGTAACTAAGAGCTGAGACGCTTACAGTTGATCAGCGAACAACGTAGGCAGCACTGTGCGCACTGAAGGGGACGATGGGTCTGCAGCCCGAGCACCTTCCTGCAGGAGGAGCAGAGGGTGGAAGTGCGGAAGGGGCTTCGTGGGGTGGGGCCCGGTGACTGGGACAGAACGGAAGGGGGAGGCCATCAGGGGCGTGCGTGTACTGGGACAGATGACACTGAGCCTAGCGTATTTGTGACACAGCAAGGAAACGGTGCTGGTAGAATGGAAAGTAGCCAAGTGGAATAGAAGGGAAAATGTTGACTAGGCAAGGCTGTTCTGATGGCCAGGCAGAGAAAGCGAGACTTTGTGCCGCGGGAACTAGGAAGGCAAGACAGATTTCGAGAGAACCTGAATGTCCCCCACCAACAGCATTTGATCAACAGCATTTGATGGGAACCCTGGTGCGGTCCTGCCGACTCATCATGTAGCGATGGGAAGAGGCCTGAGAAAAGCAGGGTTGGTACGGCTCTTCCTGTTTCAGTGTGTGCCCCCCCTCCCCCCGCAAAGGTTTAGTGTGATTGGCAAAGAGTAAAGAAGGTTAAATGTGCCTGGAAGGAATCAGTGGACTTTGAATCACCTTTGTCATAGCTTTGAGAAGTTACGTAGTACAAACCTGCTAAAATTAATGAGCATCCTGGTTCCCCCTCATCTGAGGGCTGGGCCGCCTTACTGCCTCCTCCCTCTGAAGGGGACTGTCACAGGGTTTCCCGGAGTAAGGGAAAGCAATCTTGTCCACCCCAGTATACGGAAAGCACTCACCAGGGAACAGTGGAGGTGTAGAAACAGGAATGTGTGTAAAATAATTGAAAACTGAAGTCATACTCGTTTTAGCCCAGCGAGCGTAGATCCGTTTTCTCTACTGTCACATAAGGTAGTGGTAGCGTACGGAGAGAGACCCAGCCTGTCACTTCTGTATTCCTTCTTTCCTTTATGTCCCACATGCTTTGGAAAAGGGTGTTAAGTCAGTAGATCAGTCTGGCTCTCGTTAAGTTTTGTTTTGATTCACCTTGTAATTTACAGTAATCTGTCAAACTTGTTCATATGGAAACATCGCAGTGCCAGTTTTTGCCAGTTTTTGACAAGCCGATACATGAGCTTAATACTTTCGCACTCTCTTTGCTCTGATGACTCCATCAGAATGCCTAGGCGGCAGCCGCACACCTCTGCTGGAGGAGAGGCTAACCTGCCAGAACCGTGTTGTCTCTTATTTTTTTTTAAAGATCTTTTTTTTTTTTTAAGATTTTATTTATTTGACAGAGATCACAAGTAGGCAGAGAGGCAGACAGAGAGGAAGGGAAGCAGGCTCCCCACTGAGCAGAGAGCCCGATGCGGACCTCGATGCCAGGACCCTGGGATCATAACCTGAGCCGAAGGCAGAGGCTTTAACCCACTGAGCCACCCAGGCACCCCAAAGATCTTATTTATTTGAGAGAGAGCATGAGAGTGGGGAGGGTCAGAGGGAGAAGCAGACTCCCCACTGAGCAGGAAGCCCGATGCAGAACTCGATCCCGGGCCTCCAGGATCATGACCTGAGCTGAAGGCAGTCACCCAGCCAGTCGAGCCTCCCAGGCACCCCCATGTTGTCTCTTCAAGCATGTCTGCATTAAGTCACCGGGCAAAATGTTTATTGAACGCCTACCAAGTGTAGGGATAATAGGATAATAGTCATGCCCAAGTGGGTTGGGGTGCCACTAAAAGATAACTGTGGGGGGCCACGTGGCATTAACCTAGACCGAGGACAGGGGATGGTCCAGGAAGGCTTTCCCGTGGAGGCGACCTGAGCTGAGTTTTGGATTAGCTGTGAAAGGCAGGTGATGGAGGAGCCTGCGAGGGTGATGAAGGAGGTTCGGTGTGGCCGGGGGTACAGGAGGAGGAGGCGGGCTGGGAGGGTAGATGTTTGTATGACTCAGTGAAGCAATAAAGTAGCACAAAACTTACTGGAGCGAGAGTAAACCGATAAATTGATGAGATGGGATGCATTGGAGGGACCTGAGAAAACACGTATACACACGTGCATGCGCCCGCACAGGCTTAGGTTAGCATGGCCCAGCCTCCCAAACTGCTGGGCACGCGGTGGCTCCTGTCAACACAGTGCTAGAAGACCATATAGGAGACAAACATGGGAACTGCCGGAGGTGACGCAGACCATCTCCAGATCCTAAAGCTACTAAACTGGTTGAGAGCTAGTATTATTTGTGACCGGGGAAAACTAAAATGAAAACAGCAGTGATGCACCGGTTTCCACTCACCAGACGGCCCTGCTTGGCAGTCTGTTGAAATAGCAGCAGGACCTTGGACTGAGTGCTTTCCGTGTGCTGGGTCCGGGGGCTTCACAGCAAGATCCCAGAACAACACTCCGCCAGACTGCTGAGGGCCTGGGAAGGGGCAGCTCCGATTTGTTCCAGGTGGGGAGGTAACCGGTGCGGCCGCTGGGGAGGGCAGTGGGTAGAATTTATAAAAAATTTTAGGTGGTCCTATCTCCTGGCCCAGCTATTCTTTTTATTTTGTTTATTTATTTTGAAGTAGGCTCCATACCTGGCATGGAGCCCCACGCAGGGCTTGAACTCACAACCCTAAGGTCAAAACCTGAGCTGAGATCAAGAGTCAGGGGGTTGACCGGCTGAGTCACCTGGCGCCCCTCCTGACCCAGCTGTTCTAGCTGGGAATACTTCTCTTTCCCCCCCACGCCCTGTTGCTCAGCGGTATCACTTGCTCGTGGCATGAACTGACGGTGGGTGAGTTGAGAATGTCAAGTGTCTGCTGTTGTCTCTCCGGAACAGTTACAGATGTAGGAACGTTACTAACCTCGCAGTGACTGACATCGTGCTTTGCCGTATGGAGCTGGAGCAGGATCTGTGGTCGGGAACCGGTGGAGCTCGCGCTGGGTCTCAGGTCTTCCATCACCGGCAGTGATGACATTCTCACGAGTAGTCAGGGGTGGGGGGTGCTCCTGCAGAATGAGGCGGAGAGGATAGGGTTCCGCCCAGTCCCGGTCCAGGTTCCCTATTTATTTGTCCTGAAGTAAAACCCTGGCCTTCTAAAAAAAAAAATGCAGGGGAAAATGGATTTTTTAATTCATGTATGAATTTGGAAGGGAGCTCATTTAGCCAACTGGCAGTTAGAGCTGGTAAGATACGTGGTGGTGTGTCGATGCCGTGTCACACGACTCAGGTTCCAGAAAAATGTCACTTTGTCATGTGGTTTTCTAGGCAGACTATGTTCTTGCAAGTCCGCTGCTTAGCTCTAGCTCCGAACGCTTGAGAGCTTTTATCTTCAAAAAAACCAGACCAAACCTCTTTTTCATTGTGCGGAAGGCAGGACAATGTATTGTTTTGGTGGCGGCTTCGAACATTTATAAACAGAGGCTTTGGTGCACATGCAGTAGCGCGGTGTTTGCTACTTGGAGCTCTTTTAGACAGAGGCAGGAAAGTAATTAAGAAGTTGGACACTTGCCAGTTTACATATGGGGCTCGTTTAGAATACTACCGCCAGTGTTGGTATGCCAAATGTTGCAGGGCTGTTCAGGGAAAGCGAGAAGGAAGGAGGAGCGCGCAACAAAGGCGGAGTGTGGAAGAGCAGCCGCGATCTGCTTGCGGCCCGGCACTGCGTTATTCTTGCGGCTGACTTTCAGGACAGCCGAAGAGCGGCCCTGGCGCTCCGTGTAGCTGGTCCTGAAGTGCGAACGTTGGTGACAGTCGAAAGAATTTAAAGAGGAAGGAAGATGGGTTTAGTGTCAGCTGCAATTAGATAATCAGAGCTTCCAGATCCCTCCGTGGACGCCTCCCCCTCGCTGAAGGGGATGAATCGGATACCTCCCGGGGCGGAAAGGGCACGGCTGGCCCCTGCCCCGCGGGCGCCCGCAGGTTGCCGGGGCCCCGGGCGGCGCGGGAGTCAGCTGGCGGCGCCCCAGCGGGAGGCTCCTGCGGCGCGCGGCCGCCGTGGTGGAGCTGCGCGTCCCGGCCGGCTCGCCAGGTAGCGTCTTCCGGGGCCTCGGGCGGCCCCTGCCCGCAGGTACCCCACCCCCGGCGGCTAGAGCAGGAGAGGGAGCGCGGCGGCCGCGGCGGAGGCGGGGACTGGGGCTCTGCGCCCCGGGCCCCTGGCCGTGGCTCCGCCTGGATAAAATGGCGTCTTGGAAAGGAGCGGCCGGCCAGCGCGGTGCGGCCCCTCCGTCGCCGCTGCGGCGACCGTGACGGCGACCGGGATGGTGACCGCCGCTCTCCCTCGCTCCGCGAGCTCCCGGCACGCCCTCCCCAAGCGCCAAGCAGCGCCTTCTGCCCCTCGGTTCTGTGGCAGTGCTGATAGGCTCTTAACCTGGAGGAAGCAAGCTCGTCCCCCTGCTGCTTTGCAGCGAGCGCAGGCCCGAATTGGGAGTTGTGTGCGCACTCGGAGTACTGTCTCCAGCAAACCTTTACTCCGGCCTGTGTTTCATACTTCCTTGGGTTTGTGGAGGTTGACAGATGAAATGTTTACAGTCTGTCCCGCCTTGCAGTTCTGAATTCAAAGCGCTTTCTCCGTGAGGTTCTCGCACATGCGAAATGCAGTGGAAGGGGAGGCATCTTGCTTCTCAGAAGCTGAAAACGGTTAACATTTATCCTGCTTCTTGAAAGAAGTGGCAGGAAATTTGTGTTATTGGTTAACGTTAGGAGACGCATCTCGACTAGGGGAAAGCACTTGGAACCACTTTGTATAATGTATGCTTTGCTCTTTGGTCATTTCAGTCCAGGGCTGGTGGGTGCAAAGAATGAGCTCTGTGCTCCGGTTGCTCTGGGTGCTAATTCAGCATCCTGCACAGTTCCGAGTAAGCCCTGTCCACACGTCCCTGTCAGATGAATTTGATACCTCGTTAAAATTTTGCCTACTCCATCTTCTGGAAGCTCTTTGTTAAATACTTTTCCTTGAAAATTTTATCTTTATATGGTAACATTTTGGAACTTCAAAAAAAAAAAAGCTTTTCTCTTTAAATCATGCTATTGTGTAATCCTTTTTAAATTAATCACTTAAGGGCGCCTGGGTGGCTCAGTGTGTTGGGGCCTCTGCCTTCGGCTCAGGTCATGGTCCCGGGGTCCTGGGATCGAGGCCCGCATCGGGCTCTCTGCTCGGCGGGGAGTCTGCTTCCTCCTCTCTCTCTGACTGCCTCTCTGCCTACTTGTGATCTCTCTCTCTGTCAAATAAATAAATAAAATCTTTAAAAAAAAATTAATCACTTAAGACAGTTATGTTACTTAGATTTTTATAGAGATACCTATTTTTAGAATGTGTAGCCATTTAAGTAGCAGAAGAAAAGAGAATTTAACATAATACACAAACCTCATTACTTTTTTCTTTTTAAGGCTTTTTTTGGGGGGGAATTATTTTGGTAGTAGAATGGCGGAGCGGAAGGAGCACTAGACACAGCTTTCAGTCCGGTCCTTACTGCTTATTAGTTATTAACACCTTTTCTGAGTTTGACGTCTCTGAGCCTCTGTTTCCCCATCTGTAAAATGGACATAATTTTGTTAGGGTTCAGTTGATGCATTGTGGTGGAGATACTTCAGGATTTCAAAGTGTCGTGTCACACCTGATAGATAGGACAGCCCCTTTTTGCAAACTCTCCCGGACTTGTTGCGTATTACCGGCATAGATTTTAGCCTTTCAGAGCTCCTGGGTTGTGCAGGAGAATCTAGAGCAGTTGTATGAGAATTCAGTCTTGGTTTATTTCAGAGTTTTCATTCATTTCGGAGTGCTTGCTCCTGCAGATAAGTCATTTCACAAAAATTTTCCCCCATGGTTCTCTTTTAGACTAGGACTAACACAGGGACTGGTGAAATGATAACAGTCAAGAGACTTTGGTCAATGCGAAGTGTGTTCTTCAAATAGTGTCAAAGTCATCACGTTCTCTTAGGAAGAAGGTGTGCCTTAAACATAAAAACAATAATGATCTTTTAAATTGTCATTTTTGGAATAAATTCTCCTATCAATATGTTGTGATGGTGATGAAGGCGGCGGTGATGAAGGCGGCGGTGCTAGTGATGAGGGTGGTGGTGACAGTGGTGAGGAGGGGGAGGTGGAGAGAGACATTTAGGGGTTCCCTGGAACAGAGCTGCTCAAACCGTGCCCCTCAGAGACCCACAGAAGACTTGAAAGGAGTCTGAGTGGGGAGGAGACAGTGGGGAGCGGATGCAGCCCCAATTTTCCACAGCGGCTCTGGGGTTAACACCCCTGTGTGTTGGCGGCATCAGCTCTGCTGTCCGAGTTTCCTCGCTTGTACGGTGTCTGCCAAGGCGCTAAGACGACTGTGCTGAGCGGCACTTCCAAACCCACTGGAGCTCGTTTTTGAAAGCCATAGCCATTGAATTAAAATCCTAACTTTCTGCTTTAGCTTTTGAGACCTTTCGAGGTTTCAAGTACATTTTTATGTTCAAACTATTATTTTTTAAAGATTTTACTGGTGTATTTATTTGAGAGAGAGAGAGAGAGAGCACACAAGCTGGGGCAGGCGGATAGGGAGGGAGAGGCAGGCTTCCTGCCGAGCAGGGAGCCAGAGGACGCAGGCTCAGTCCCAGGACCCTGATCAGAACCTGAGCCAAAGGCAGACACTTAACCGACTGAGGCCCCCAGGTGCCCCTCAAACTATTACATTTTTAAATGTTAGAGTGATAGGACACGACTGTTTCTCATTGTTAAATTTCTTGAGCAGGAAAAACAAACAACAAAACAAGATGCAAGTGAAAGAAGGGGACTAAGGAAAAACTGAGGCATGGAGCGGAGCCTGCCTGGGTCACGCCTGTCTCGACCGTGGCCTGGGGTTGTCTTTGCAAATAGCGTGCCTGGGGCACTGAGAACTTACCGGGAGGGCCCCAAATCAGAAATACAGCACCACTCGCTGAAGAAGCTTTACTGTTCATCTGCAGCTTTTTGGTTTCTATGTATCTGAGCGGAGCCCACAGAAGTACTTAGAGTACTGGAGGTCCGAGAGTTTAATCACGTGAAAACCATCATAGTAACTGTCTCTCTCACTTTTTTCCTTACCTACTGTTTCATTACAACTGAAAACATTTAAATAGAAAACTAGTTTTAGTAGCTTCCAGATAAGTAATAAACCATTGATAAGAGAGCAGCAAATTACCCGATTAGTCATTTTCAGCCCTTCTGAAGAGTTCCATGTCTGAGGATCTCCAGTCTTTGTGGTCTGGAGGACAAAAGCCCTTGTTTCAAAGTGGACACAGGCATTTCCATGCAGCGGTGAGGACCAAGCTTCTTGGGACCCCCCGGTAGCAGCGTCACCTCCCCTTTGTCGCTGCCTTGCCAGAGCACAGGGCCGCGTGCCGTTCAGCAGAACACCTTTACTGAGACATTTCTTCATCTGCTTTCATCTCTCCCGTCCTTTTGCTCTTCTCCCCTAGTTTTCTTGCTCCCTTTTGCCCCTCCCCACTGTTCATCCCTAGTTCTAGAACATTCACCTCACCTCTGAGTTCTGAGCACTTGTCTTCTGGCCCTCACCACTTGCAGACATGTTCTTGATTTTGAGGAAAAGGGTACTGCTCAGTGACGGTGTCCAGATTTCTCAGCGCCTGTTAGATACCGCTCCCACTTGACTGGGGTGTCGAGGAGGGTGACAGGCCTCGAGAGGAGACCGGAGTGGCATTAAGGGCCTTTTAAGGATCTGGATAAAGCACCTGCAGTGCTGGGCTAGTCCACACAGAGATCGGAGGGGACGGGCACACCCTGTGCTCATGAGCTGAAACCCTCACATCTGAGCTTCTGGCTCATTTCTCCCAGGACCTTGGAGCAGATCTGCTTGGGTGTCATATAACCACCCAGACTCACATGGCCCTGTGTGCACCCATCATCTCCTCTCCCCAGCCCTCCCTTCCAGAACTACTGTTACTCCAGTACTCCCGAGCTCAGTGGTTGGAACGACCATCCACTCAGGGCCCAAACCCCAGATCTGGGCATCACTCTTGAATCCTCCCCACCTGCTCCGCACATGTCCCATCTTTCACCAGGTCCTGTGAATTCTGCCACATGAATATCACGCCATCTCCCCATCTCCCACAGCAGGGCCTTCGGATTACATTATCATTGCCATTTTAGCCTCAACTACGGCCACCAAAGTGGGGACTAGAGAAAAATTAGCATTTATATTTATTTTTCTTTTTTCTTTTTTTTTAAAAGATTTTATTTATTTATTTGACAGAGAGAGATCACAGCAGGCAGAGAGGCAGACAGAGAGAGAGGAGGAAGCAGGCTCCCTGCTGAGCAGAGAGCCCGATGCGGGGCTCGATCCCAGGACCCTGAGATCATGACCTGAGCCGAAGGCAGCGGCTTAACCCACTGAGCCACCCAGGCGCCCCTATATTTATTTTTCAATATAAAAAGTAAGGGAGGAATTCTGACATTCTAATATTCTACGGCCTGATGTGTGTATCTTCTGCTGGTCCCCCAGTTCTGGGTCCCAGGTGTCATACACAGGCGTGCTGTGGTCTCCTGCGGTGGGGGGGGGTGGTCTCATGGCAGGAAGGACTGTCTGAGGGATGCGCTCATTCCTTCTACCCTGTGTGTTCCGTGCCAGGGACCACTCGTGTGGGCTCAGTTGTGTTTTCAAAGGCCTGTCGGCCTTAGCAGTGCTGGTGTCTGGGCAGGGGGGACTAAATGGGCTGTCTCCTGGCAAAGTAATTGGCTTTCTGTCAGAGGTAACTCTGTTATCAGGACGCCTGGCGGCTCCATCAGTGAAGCCTCTGCCTTCTGCTCAGGTCATGATCCCAGGATGCTGGATCGAGTCCCACATCAGGCTCCCCGGGAGCCTGCTTCTCCCTCTGCCTCCCGCTTCTCCTGCTCTGCTCTCCTTGAGCTCCTGCGCTCACTCTCTCTGACAAACAAATAAGTAAAATCTTAAAAAAAAAAAAAAAAGATAACTCCGGTATCTCTGGCTGGGTGTTCCAAACTCGCTAATGTATAGAAAATGAGAACTTTTATTTTTAACAAAAAATACAGGAGGGATGCTTTACTAATCTTTGCCGTATATGATCTGGGCTTCCTGTTGCTCATCCGGCATGGGTCTCGTCCCACAAGTGTGCTCGTTTGCTTGTTTGTTTTGTTGGGGCTGCATTTGAAAGTAAATTGCGGATACCATAACCCTTAATATACACCTGTATACAAAGATGTACAGTTGTAGTGTGGTTATATAAGAGACAAATTAGGAAATTTAACTTTGGTATAATCCTATTATCTAATATTAAATGTAATACATTTAAATTTCACCAGTTGACCCAAATAATGCACTTGATAGCAGTTGAATTGTCTCTGTATTTATTTTTTTTTTTTAAGATTTTTTATTTACTTATTTGACAGGCAGAGATCACAAGTAGGCAGAGAGGCAGGCAGAGAGAGAGAGAGGAGGAAGCAGGCTCCCTGCTGAGCGGAGCCCAATGTGGGGCTTGATCCCAGGACCCTGAGACCATGACCTGAGCCAAAGGCAGAGGCTTAACCCACTGAGCCACCCAGGCGCCCCTCTCTCTCTTTTTTTTTTTTAAAGATTTTATTTATTTATTTGAGAGAGAGAGAGAGTATGAGTAGGGGGAGGGTCAGAGGGAGAAGCAGACTCCCTGCCAAGCAGGGAGCCCGATGCGGGACTCGATCCCGGGACTTCAGGATCATGACCCGAGCTGAAGGCAGTCGCTTAACCAACTGAGCCACCCAGGCGCCCTCTATATTTATTTTTAAGTTTTGTTTGTTTAGTAATTGCTGGGCCCAGCATGGGGCTCAGGGTCACACCCCCAAGATGAGGAGTCGCACGCTCTTCCAGCCAAGCCGGCCAGGCGCCCCCGTCTGTGCCTGCTGACCCCACCTCCACACTCGGAAAGGAAAGTGATAGGGTGCGCTACCTTGGAATTGTTTCTGACAGTGACCAGTAGCTCAACATACTGTATAGTCCCTGGCTTTGTCATTTTTTTTCATTCTTAATTTTCAGAGAAATAACTGAAACATGCCCGGGGAAAGAGGGCTTTTAAATGGTAGAATAAACACAAGAATACCTTCTGTTTGCTTTTTTTTACGTTTTAAGCACTTCCTGTTCCGCACACTGCCCCTGAATTAATATTTGGGGACCTACTTTATTTTGATGTTGAAGAACCACAGAAGTAAGAAACAGAACAACAACTGACCTAGGGAAAGGAGGAGGAAGGCGTAGCTGTGCCCAGTGACGGCAGGACGGACGTTAAATGTCCGGGGCAGATGACACCTTTCGTGTGGACAGGAGGTGGCCAGGTGGAGCAGGCGGGCACACGACTGACTGCCCAGCAGTTCGCTTTAAGTAAAATGTCATTGCTCTGGATCGACCCCTCCGGTTCTAGAACTTACCTTCGAAGGAAACTGTAGATTTGTGGTGTCGTTTACCGCTTCGACTGAATGTAGACTGTATCTAAACTTGATTTCACCGGCGATGGTGCGTCAGCTGCTCCGCTGAAAACTGGAGGGGAAAAAACGGGCATCCCTTACCTTGTCGAGTTTACAGCCAAGAGGGAGAGGCGGACTGTCACACGGATGGAGAGCGCACACCAGGATGTGTGTCCTGGGGGGAGAAGGAGCTTGTCTGTCCTGTTCGACACCGTGTCCCCAGCACGGAGCCCGCAGGCGGGAGGCACCCCGTGATAGCTGCCGTCTAAATCCGGCTTGGCAAGCCGTGGCCCGCAAGCCGGATCCAGCCTGCCGCCTGCTTTTGTGAATAAAGTTGGGCTGGGACACAGCCGTACTCGTTCATTGACAACGTATTCTCTGTGGGCGCTTGCCCCACAGTGACGGGATTGACTAGTAGTTTCTGAGACCATTTGGCCCGCAGAGCCTAAAATATTTACTATCTGGCCCTTTACAGAAAGTGTCTGCCAACCCCTGGCCTAAATGAAGTAAAAGGAGAGGCAGACTGTTAGGATGAACGTGTCCGGGGTCCCCAGCACGGGGCGGCGGGGGTAGGGGGAGGTAGGTGCTCAGATGAAGCGTCCGCCACATTGCGACAACAGAGTAGCCGTCTCGTCCAGGTCAGGGACGCAGCTGCCGAGACCTGTGGCCGGGGGAGCCCCGCGCAGACGGCACCTTGAGGAGCTGGCCTGAGCGCCGAGAGAGGGGAAGAATGATGGGAAGTGAGGTCCCCAGAGAGAATCAAGCCTAGGGGCTGCTTACAGGAGCCAAGAAACCCACAAGGTGTTCAGGCACTGTGATCTGCCGCGTCCGGCTGTGCGCTCAGAAGGTGCACCTGCACCGTGCCCTGGAGGGGAGCAGGGGCGGGGATGAGGACGATGCCGGGAGCTGCTCTAACAGTCCAGTCAGGAGATGGGGGCGCTCCAGTGGGGGGAGCTCCAGTGCGGGGAGCTTTTGTTTCTCTCTCTCTCTCTTTAAGATTTATTCATTGCAAGTAATTTCTTTTTTTTTTTTTTTTTTTAAAGATTTTTATTTATTTGACAGAGAGAAATCACAAGTAGGCAGAGAGGCAGGCAGAGAGAGAGGAGGAAGCAGGCTCCCCACGGAGCAGAGAGCCCGATGCGGGGCTCGATCCCAGGACCCTGAGATCATGACCCGAGCCGAAGGCAGAGGCTTTAACCCACTGAGCCACCCAGGCGCCCCTCATTGCAAGTAATTTCTGCACCCACCATGGGGCTCAGACTCCCAACCCTGAGATCGAGTCACGTACTCTTCCGACCGAGCCAGCCAGGTGCCCCTCTGTTTCTCATTTTTAAATGGAAGATTCTGGATCCATTCAGTATTAAACTCACAGGCATGACTCGATCCTGCCCTTGTGTTGTCTCAGATAGTGAGCACGTCTGTAGAAGTGACTGTCCGTAGTGCCCATACTGCCGCGTTGGTGCTAGTCCTGCCCCGCTCTTTGGAGTTCTTCAAACCCTGGGAGGAGTGGGTGCCAGCGGGAGCCTTCTCACCGCAGCGATCGCTTCTTGAGAGGACAGACGTGTTTGTTAGAGATGGTCCGTGCTGCACCGGCCCCTCTCGGGCCCTAGCTACAGCTTGGCGTTGTTACTGGTTTTTATCCTAATGACTGGGTTTTTTGGGAAATTTGAGATTTTTTAGTTTATGTAGATGAAAACATTATCTATCTCACATGATTATTTCCTTAATTCCAGTGTTAGCCTTTGGTCCTTGGCCC
The DNA here is from genome assembly GCF_002288905.1 of Enhydra lutris kenyoni. Taxonomy (NCBI): domain Eukaryota; kingdom Metazoa; phylum Chordata; class Mammalia; order Carnivora; family Mustelidae; genus Enhydra; species Enhydra lutris. Next base: position 2,685,704 of record NW_019154159.1, read on the forward strand.
TTCGCTGCTCTTACAAAGATCTCAAGGGAAAGAACGGTCTGTGAAAGTGCAGAATTCTGGTTTGATCGGCACTAGCTTCTTCCTATCCTGTAGAGAAGTTCATAAATTGCTTTTTCTTACAGATTGTTATATAGTTCTGAATGTAAAGATCTAGAGTGATTTATTTTTCTCATAAGCAGCAACATTGCCCTATAATTTATCATCTCGCAGTGTCTAAAATTAAGTGTTTTGGGGGAGCACCTAAGTGGCTCAGTAAGTTAAGTGTCCAACTCTTGGTTTGGGCTCAGGTTATGATCTCAGGGTCCTGGGATTGAGCCCTGAGCATCAGGCTTTGTGCTCCATGGGGAATCTGCTTGAGATTTTCTTTCTCTCCATCTGCCCCTCCCTCCCAATAAATAAATAAATAAATCTTTTTTTTTTTTTTAAGTTTTGAAAAAAATTAAATGTTTTGGCCATTTGTATTCCTATTTCTTATTTACAGTTTCAGATTTTGATTATAAATATTTATAGAAAAGTCCAAAACAAAATCATCTGAGTAGCAGGATGGCATATGTTAGAAATGTTCTACAATATTTATTGAAAACTCACTGCGTTTTTTTGGTTGTTTATTTCCAGACAGTGTAGTTCTTTATATTTGACTCTGTTCATTTCAACAGAATAAATTAAACAGTTTGATTATTAAAGTATCTTTGCTTTACATGTGGAAAGAAGCTCAACATTACTAATTATTAAGCAGATGCAAATCCAAGTCTCAGCGCGATGCCGCTTCCCAGCCGTTCGGGTGGCTGCTGTTCCCACAGAAGGTAACAAGTCTGGTGGAGGGTGTGGAGCAACGGCGGCGGGGAGCCTGCTTGCCCCCTCCCTCTGCCTGCTGCTCTGCCTACTTGTGATATCTCGCTCTCTGTCAAATAAATAAATAAAATCTTTAAAAAGAACAAAAGGGGGTTGTGGAGCAAATGGAGCCCTTGTGTCCTGCTGGTAGGAATCCTTACCGAGCCGCAGCTATGGTGGGAAACAGTATGGCAGTTGCTCAAAAGATTAAACCTAGATTTACCGTATGATCCAGCTGTGCCACTTCTGGGGATGCACCCAGAAGAACTGCAAGCAGAGACTGGAACGGATGCTTGTATACGGCTGTCTATGGCAGCGTCATTCACAATAGCCGAAAGATGGAAGCCGCCCGCGGTGTCCATGGAGGAGGGGCGGGTGAAAACGGCGCGGTGTATTCATGCAGTAGAATGTTGCTCATCCTGAAAAGGGAGGAAGGGAGTTCTGACACCTGCTGCAATGTGGATGGACCTTGAGAACATGATGCTGAGAGAAGTAAGCCAGACGGAAAAGGACAAATACTGGACGTTTCTGTTTATAAGAAGTATGTGGAATAGTCAGGGTCACAGTGTCACCAGAGCCTGGGGGAGGGACAAGAGGCGAGAGGACATCTTGTGTGATAGGTTACGCCTTCAGGTTGGGGTGATGGATATAGCGCTGATGCTTGTACAGTGTGAATGTACTTAAACCCACTGAATTGTGTATCACAAAGGGCTAAGATGGGAAATGTGTATTTTACCAAAATAAAAAGAAATCTTTGCTCTGATACTGAGGTTGAGACTGAACATGCCAGCTTTGTGGCTTGGTACTTTCGTGTGTGAGTCTCCTGTCTCCATGGAGGGTACGGCCGCTCTAGACATCATCTGGTCTACAGCTGAAACCTTAGGGCTTATGTAGTCCGTCCCCATCTCTGTGGAGCGGAGAAGGGACGAGGCCTTGTTCGGATAGCGAGCGCCTTTAGCTGGCACTCAGCTTGGGTTCCATACGCGTACATTCTTTGGTTGGTCCGGGAAGCCCATGCTGGCTGGCTGCCGTGCAGCGGACACGATGGCCGCAGAGCTGTGCTCCAGGGCTCCCTTCAGAATCCCACTGCACCCGGTGGCCAGACTGGGCTTTCCTCCCACCGCGTCTCCTTGCACGCGTGAAGTTCGCACGCATTTCTGACCGTGCAGGTTTGACCGCTTCTCTTCCATACATCCCTGTGGCGAGGAGCACTGGTGCTTTGCTTGGGTCCCTTTTGGGATTCCATTTATATCACTTCCTTTGATACCACAATGAAGCATTTAACTTTTTTCAATTTTTGGATACATTTTTAAAATAGAAGAAAGTATGCGAAAACTAATGTAACTGAATCCACGGTACACGTGTAACAGTCTTTTGTGGAGTTTGCTTCAGCTCTCTTAGAAATGATACAGATGTTCCTCACTCACATTTTCGTCTCCCCTGAAAGGAATCCCAGGCCTCGTGTTTCAGTGTGAGTGACGTCTCGCGGTGTTCAAGTGCATTTCCCAATTACTGATGAGATCGGTTATTATTTCATGTGTTAGCGGCCGTCAAGGGCCTCTTCTCTGGATTGCCTTTTTCTGTTGTTTTCCTGCCTTTGTTGGGTTTTGGTCTTGTTCTTACTGAATTGTAGGGATTCTTTTTTTTTTTTAAGATTTTATTTATTTATTTGACAGAGATCACAAGCAGGCAGAGAGGCAGGCAGAGAGAGAGAGGAGGAAGCAGGCTCTCCAAGAAGCAGAGAGCCTGATGTGGGGCTCCATCCCAGGACCCTGGGATCATGACCTGAGCCGAAGGCGGAGGCTTTAACCCACTGAGCCACCCAAGTGCCCTGAATTGTAGGGATTCTTCATTCTTTATTCTGTTCTCTCTTCTTCCTGTCTGTGGCTTGTTTTTGTTTTTTTGTTTGTTTGTTTGTTTGTTTAAGCTTCCTTTATATGATATCTGCTGTCATATGGTTGTTTTTAGATGAACAGGGTCAAATTTATCAACTCCTTAGGAAGATAAGTGTCCCACGTGGTAGAGATGGCCTCCTGTATTTCCTTATTGAGCTTAAGGAAGTCTTGCTTTTGTAACTAGGTCTTTAATCCATCTAGAGCTGATTTTTCTATATGATTGGAGGCAGGGATCTTATTTTTTCCATATGGCTAGCCACATGTCCCAACAGCATTTATTAGCTGGTCCTTCCTTTCTCCACTGGCTTGTGATGCTGTCCTTCGTATCCAAGCACGCAAATATGTATTTCAAACCTGATGCATAACTGAGTATGAGTCCAGCAGATTGCGGGCCGAGCAGCAGACAAAGGCATTCCACACAGACACCCTAGACCATTAAGAGAGCTGATTCTTTTGCATTGTGACCTGTTGTGGAAGAGAAAAAATAATGATACGTATTCGAAAGGTACACCAGGAATGCATTGGTAAGCCAGGTTAGTGACCTCCTGCTGTCTCAGTGTGGGTTGCAGTGAGTACTGTCCTAGGCCTGGTGTGTCCTGTCCCCAAGGGAAGCAAGACTGTTGGGAGAATGAACTCTGGGAGATTTGCTGGTAATAATCCATAATCTCTGGTTTTTTAACTTGGTCTTATTTTCTGCCTTAAATGGTGAGTGGCACATTTACCTCTTTGAATTTATTATTACAAAAGCTAGTTTTAGTAGCACATGCAAAACTAGTGAGATCATGACCTGAGCTGAAAACAAGAGTTGATGCTTAATTGGCTGAGCCACCCAGGCACCCCTCCTCTGCACATTTTTAATCAGATTATTTGGGTTTCTTGGTGTTGAGTTGTACTGGTTCTGCATATATTTTGAATATTAACCCCTTGTCAGCTATGTCATTTGCAAATACTTTCTCTCATTCGGTAGCTTGCCTTTTTGTCTTATTGGTGGTTTCCTTTGCTGCACACCTAGAGCAAAATTCTGAATTCATTACATCCCTTTTAAATCAAACAACAAAACCATTTTTTTAAAAAGATTTTTATTTATTTATTTGACAGACAGAGATCACAAGTAGATGGAGAGGCAGGCAGAGAGAGAGAGAGGGAAGCAGGATCCCTGCCGAGCAGAGAACCCGATGCAGGACTCGATCCCAGGACCCTGAGATCATGACCTGAGCTGAAGGCAGCGGCTTAACCCACTGAGCCACCCAGGCGCCCAAAACCATTTTTTTTTAAGGTTGAAGTTGTCGCTAGGATGTTCTTTGTAGCAATAGTGATCATTCTTTACACACTTCTGCTGTTTCTCTTTTAGCTGCAGTAAACTTTAAAAGAGGTTTTCTGTTGGAAACCCAGTTTTACTTCCCAGGAGTAAAATTTTTCTTATTAAAAATGTGAGGAAAACATAATGAAGAAAAGGTTCTAAAAGAGAAGAAATATTTTATTGCAGTTATCTGTACATCGCACTGTTTGAAGAAACCATCAAGGATTTCTAAGCTGTGTGAATTTGTTGTATGCGTAGGTTAAATCAATTTTTTAATGTTGTATTTAGTTTGGATCCATACTTTAGATAGAGTCTGCTGGAAACTCATTGGACTATAAGTTGGATTGCAGTGTTAGAAATAGTCAAATAACTAGAAATCCTAGGAAATAAAATGCAGATGGCAAATACCGGATTCTTTAAAAGGATCATAAGGGTGAAATGAAATGAATGCTAGAACGGAAGATAGCGCATCCCATCATTCTGGGGTCTCCAGTGCAAAGACTGTGGATCGAGGAGATGGAGAGCAAGGGGAGAAGGTCCTCAGAGAGTTCTTATTTGTGTTTAATAATGGCAAACCGTGATTGCTGGTGATGATGACAGAGAAGTAATAGAAATGTAATGAACTGTTTTAACCCTCCGTACTCGCGATAACGTAAGATAGCATTTTCTAATGCTTCTTCTCTCCCTCTGGCCCTCATCCCCAAAATACTGCTTCTGTTACATGGTTCTGCACTGTGTTTACCGTTGTTTTCTACTGAGTGAGCTGTGTAGCCTCTGTACTGTGCTGTAGCTCCAGTTGGAGTTCTGGAAGAGAACTACGGACTGTATTTAAGAAGCCCAGTGCACGTGGTGTCCCCGCAGTCCGGGTGTGTTCAGGTGTGGCTCGGCCACATCAGTGTCCTACCTGGCGATCCTGCCACACGGCTTCCTCTCCTGCAGATGGCTTTCAGGGACGCTCACGTGCTCACGTGCACCATGAGTCTCCTCAGAGGGGATGATGGTATGGGGTAGTGGTAAGGATGAATACCGTTTTAGAAACACAAGCTCTTTTTTAAACGGAACTTACTATGAAGGCAGATAACTTTTTTCCCAAGTCATTTTTTCACATTTGTCATTCAGCATTGAACCTGGAAATAAGGAACTTCCCACAAAGACTAATTCACAGTGGATTCATTGACAAGTGGGAGAAAGATCTAATTCTGAATGTGTTTCGTGTTTTTCAGATCTCAGTCACGGCGGATTGGCAGATCACTATGAAAGTTCCCACTGGGGACAGCAGCCCACGTACAGAGGTGAAGCCAGCAGCAGCTGGGATAAAGTGATAATAGACAGGACTGACAAGGAGGCGTGGCCTTCCATCACAGGAGCAGAGACTGAATCTGCCTCAGAATGTACTACAGACACTGACTCTGCCTCCAACTGTGGCTCAGAGAACAGTAGCATGGCTACGGGGAGTGCCCAGGGCACCTTCACTGGACATACCAAGAAGACAAATGGCAATAATGGCACCAACGGTGCACTCGTCCAAAGCCCTTCTAATCAGAGTGCCCTTGGAGCAGGGGGCGCCAACGGTAATGGAAATGGAGCCAGAGTGTGGGGCGTAGCCACAGGCTCCAGCTCCGGCCCAGCTCACTGCTCTCTCAGCGGTGGGGATGGAAAAATGGACAACATGATCGGAGATGGGAGAAGTCAGAATTGCTGGGGTGCTTCCAACTCCAACGCAGGCATTAATCTTAACCTTAACCCTAATGCCAACCCAGCTGCCTGGCCTGTACTTGGACATGAAGGAACTGTGGCGACAGGCAACCCTTCCAGTATTTGCAGTCCGGTCAGTGCCATAGGTCAAAATACGGGCAACCAGAACGGGAACCCAACAGGCACTTTAGGTGCTTGGGGAAACTTGCTGCCGCCAGAGAGCACAGAACCACAAACGTCCACTTCTCAGAATGTGTCTTTCAGCGTACAACCTCAGAACCTTAACCCTGATGGACCAAATAACACTAACCCCATGAACTCTTCACCAAACCCTGTCAATGCAATGCAGACAAACGGACTGCCAAACTGGGGCATGGCTGTTGGTGTGGGGGCCATCGTCCCGCCCCACCTGCACGGCCTTCCGGGTGCTAACGGACCATCAGTTTCTCAAGGCAGTGGGAGCAGTGGTGAAGGAATCAGCAGTTCGGTGTGGGGACTGTCCCCAGGTAACCCTGCCCCAGGAAGTAGCAATTCTGGGTTCGGTCAGGGGAATGGAGACACTGTGAACTCAGCATTGAATGCTAAACAAAATGGATCCAGCAGTGCTGTGCAGAAGGAAGGAAGCGGAGGAAGCGCCTGGGACTCCGGCCCTCCTGCCGGTCCTGGGCTCCTCGCCTGGGGACGGGGCAGTGGCAACAACAGCGGCGTTAGTCATATCCATTCGGGGGCTTGGGGCCACCCCAGCCGGAGCACCTCTAACGGTGTGAATGGGGAATGGGGCAAGCCCCCAAACCAGCATTCCAACGGCGACGTCAACGGGAAAGGGTCAGCAGGGTGGGACAGTCCGAGTGTTAGCAGCCAGAATCCTGCCATGCAGCCTGGCGGTGAGCACATGAACTCTTGGGCCAAAGCTGCGTCTTCTGTAACGACAGCCAGTGAAGGAAGTAGCGACGGCTCTGGCAGTCACAATGAAGGAAGCTCTGGGAGGGAAGGAGCAGAAGGCCGAAGGCGAGATAAAGGGATGATAGACCAAGGGCACATCCAATTGCCAAGGAACGATCTTGACCCAAGAGTTCTGTCTAATACTGGTTGGGGACAGACTCCAGTAAAGCAAAACACTGCCTGGGAATTTGAAGAGTCCCCTAGGTCTGAGAGAAAAAATGACAATGGGACAGAGGCCTGGGGCTGTGCCGCTACTCAGCCTTCAAACTCAGGGGGGAAGAGTGACGGGTCCATCGTGAACAGTACAAATACCTCTTCAGTGTCCGGGTGGGCCAGCGCGCCGCCGGCTGCTGGGCCGGCAAGCACAGGCTGGGGAGACGGCAGCAGCAAAGCGCCGAGTGGCCCAGGGGTTTGGGGGGACTCGATAAGCTCTGCTGCCGTCAGTAATGCTGCTGCCGCCGCCAAGGGTGGCCATGCTTGGAGCGGGACCGCAAATCAGGAGGACAAGGCGCCCACCTGGGGGGAGCCTCAGAAACCCAAATCTCAGAACTGGGGAGATGGACAAAAGTCTAATCCGGCCTGGAGTGCGGGAGGGGGAGACTGGGCCGATTCGTCTTCTGTCCTCGGACACTTGGGGGATGGGAAGAAAAATGGCTCTGGCTGGGATGCTGACAGCAACCGGTCAGGGTCTGGCTGGAACGATGCTCCCAGGTCTGGGCCCAGTGGCTGGGGTAATGGCACAAACACAAAGGGGAACCCAGGGACAAACTGGGGAGAGTCTTTAAAACCTGGCCCGCAGCAGAACTGGGCGGGCAAACCCCAAGACAACAATGTGAGTAACTGGGGAGGAGCCGCTTCCGTGAAACAGACTGGAACCGGGTGGATCGGGGGGCCGGTCCCTGTCACACAGAAGGACGGCAGTGAGGCCACGGGCTGGGAGGAACCTTCTCCGCCATCCATTCGACGCAAAATGGAAATTGATGACGGTACCTCAGCTTGGGGTGACCCGAGCAACTACAACAACAAAACTGTAAACATGTGGGATAGAAACAACCCAGGCCTGCAGAGCAGTGCCACGGCCGCCGCCGCAGCCACCGCCACCGCCACCGCGAGCAGCAGCGCGGACGCGGCCGAGACGCCGCCGCCGCCACACCCGGCCGGCGCCCAGCTCAGTCGGTCGCCGCTGCTCGGCCCAGGTACGGGGACGCTTAGGGAACTTACGGGGTTAAAAAGATCGTTTGCTCTCATTACATACATACACACACTTCAGTGGGGTTTTCATACAGCGAAAGACATTAATTTCTGTGCCCTTCACCTTGTGGTGCTGTGTTCAAATGTTACCCCAAGAGAGTAAAGACAGGAGGATTCTCTGATAGCTTTCTACCCAGAAGGGAAGGATGTTTGGTACTTCCAGCGTTGAGGAGGGTAGAGAAGAGATGGATCCTCTTCAGGAAAGATTGGCGAGCATTTGTTAGCCGGTGTTTCCTTAACAAAAGTCTTTGTTTCCTTCTGGGCTGAGCCAGTGGTCCTCACGCCTGGCTCGGTGAGAAGTGCTAGGGAGCTTAGGGGCTGGGGAGCCGATCGCCAGGACTTCTGGTGTCACTGGCCTGGGGCGGCCCGTGTGCGGGTGGCTTCAGAGCTCCCTGGGCCTTCCTGACATGTGGTTGGTGCTGAAATGGAACCGTTCGTGTAGTGAGAGTGGCATTACACAATATGAGTCGTGCTGTGAGTCCAGCTGGAAGAAAAATCCTAAAATTAGACTAAAACTTGGGTCTTGAGTTCCCACTTTGTGCAAGGCCCTCTGCTGGACGCTGTGGCGGAAGAGTCTTCCCAGACCAGACCAGAATCTTCCCGTGGGGCTCATGAGTGGTGACAAAATACACGTGCAGCGCTCCCCAGCTGGGCTGTGCAGCAGGAGCTGACAGCAGCCCCACTTTCTGCCTGGGAATCGGCTCCTGACACGGCGGTCTCGCTGTGCTCTGGGCGAGAAGCGGGCTCACCGAATCACGGGGCACCGGGTGCAGAAGGACCAGAAGGAGAATCCAGTCCAAGCGAGGGCCTCACACTTAGGCCTTCCTCCCCCGTCTCCTTTTCCCCACACAGCTAGAGGCTGCTGCGTCAAGGCCCACCGCAGTGCCAGGGAGGCCGCCTCCTGCCCAGCGCCCTTCTTTCCCAGGCGCTCCGGCTGTCGTGTCTTTTTAGACTGACCATCAGCCTCCTTCCGGTGTCTGTAGTTGCTTGTGTAGTGTTGTCCTCTGGGACCCTATGAAGCAAGGCTAAGCTGCTTGTCCCGTATTGCAGAATTTCGGACAGTGGCACGTAGTCGTCCTGTCCCACTCTCCAGAAAATACTCCTGGCTCCTTGCCACTGTTCCTCATTGTCCTGGTTTTAAGTCCTTCTTGTTGTCCTCTGGAAGAGCCGTGGCTTATGAGGGTCTTTGTGCCCAGAACGGACATCACTGGTTTACGAGTATGGTTTTAACAAGTGCAGAAGTAGTCGAGGCTGTAAGTTCCTTCTCTCCTAAAACTCCTACTCCTGGCAATGAATTCTGAGTTTCCCCTAGCCCTTCTGAGCCATATCTCACTATTTGTCCTAAACTCAGTCTAGAATCTGAAGTTTTTCTTTTCGTTAAGACAACTATGAAGCCCTTCCTCGCTCAGGACTATTCGTGTGCACTTGGTCACTTGGTGTCCCAAGTGTAGAACTTGGGCCCTGGCAAAGTTTTGCATTCTAGTCCCCCAGCCTGTTGAAATCTGTACCCTGATCTGTAATCAGCGTATAAGCTATTCCTTTGGTTTTCCTACCATCCCTAAATTTTTATAAACATGCTGTAAAGACAGGACTAAGGATAGAGTCCTTTCTGCAGGGTCACTCACTCAGTCACCTCATGTATGGAACTGAATTTGCATCCAAAATCCGACCTACAAGGGAGTCTGGCAAGCGACGTGTTTTAGCTATGGGCCTCGGTAATACGGGAAGGCTCTTGGAAGGCCGTAGAGCGGATGCTGAGTGCTCGTTGCCTCTGTCATGGGCTGAGATGTGGGTTAAAATCATTATTCTGACCATTGAACATCATTCGTACAGGTATGAATAAAGAACGGTTGGTGCACCCCCGCCGCCAGAGCTCGGTCGGAAGCCCCGTTGAGGCTGGTTACTTCCATTCCCCTGGCTCCTACCTCCCAGCCTCCTCAGTCCCAGGATTTCTGATCACCCAGCAGAGCCCCGTAGTCAGTAAGGTTTAGTAAGGAGCTACAGGGCTCTTGTACCCATCTGTATTAACGCTTCTAGAACTGGTACCTTCATCCTTTTATTAGGCATACACTCATTTGAAATAAGTCATTGAACGCTGCTGTGTGCCAGGAATAGGACACAGAGGCTCAGGATAGAATAATGTAGAGGACAGGAGCTCTGCCCTCTTTAAACCTCCATGTGGACAGAAAGGCAAGTACCTGGACAAAAAGTCCAGAGGGAAAAGTGGTTGGGGTAAGTGTTAGGGTGACAGGAAGGCCTTGCAGAGAGAAGCTGGAAATTGGGCAAGGCCTTTTAGGCCTTTGAAAGAGCTGGATTGTATTCAGAGGAGAGAGGCCGGTGAGTTTTCGTGATTTGGTTCACAAAATTTGTTTTTTAAGATTGATTTCTTAGAGAGAGAGCGTGCACAAGCAGTGGGGAGAGAGAGGCAAGAGGGGAGGGAAAGACTGTCTAAGCAGACTCTGCATGGAGCCTGACACAGGGCTTGATCCCATGACCCTGAGATCACCGCCTGAGCTGAAACCAAGAGTCGGACACCGAACCGCCTGAGCCACCCAGGCGCCCCCAGTGAGGGGTTTCAACAAATCGGTTGCTCAGACTGACTTGTAGAATCATTCCAACCATAAAATTAAGAATGGGTCAGTGGGAAGCAAAGCTGGGAGGCTTTGCTCAGCCATGCTCAGCCAGTGTCTTGATGGTGATGGTGGCCCTGGATTGGGACAGTGGCAGGCCCTGGAGACAGAGGTAGACAGACAGAGGAGATGGAGCTGCTACAGAGGGAGCAGAAAGGCTTGGAAAGGGTGTGGAAGCAAAGAAGGAGAGTGAGCAGAGAGGGTTCAGAACTGGGGAGAGTGGGCCCTTGAGAAGGTCACTCACTGACTCCCACAGGAGCGCAGCAGGGGGCAACCTGTCCCTTGGCGGTGAAACAGAGGTGGCAATAGAGGCCAGCCCCAGCCAGAGCTTGGGCTGGAGGTGCAGCTGTGGGAGAGCAGCGGGGAGTAGAGGCAAGATCAGGAGTAGAGACTTCATTTAAGACAGTAGAGTTCGGAGCCTGTTTAAAGACTGCTGGAGGGGCACCTGGGGGGCTCAGTCAGTTGCGAATCTGACACTTGGTTTCAGCTCAGGCCATGATCTCAGGGTCACGAGATCGAGCCCCACATTGGGCTTCCTGCTCAGTGTGAGGTCTCCTTGGGATCCTTTCTGCCCTCCCCCCACTTCCATCCGTGGGTGCTGCTTCTCTCTCTCTCTCTCTCTCTCAAATAAAATCTTTTTTTAAAATGCTAGAAAGGAGCCAGTAGAGAGGGAGAATTATGCAGAGGGAGGGGATCCCTACTTCTAGCCAAGAGGAGTGCTTCCCTTAATTTGTACAGGAGGCCGGGGTGTCTGTGGCCAGAGGGTGACAGGGTGTCTGTAGCCCAGGGTGCTGGGCTTCTTTTTCTCCGAGTGTTAGGGATACCAGTCTTGAGTACAGAGAGGTGGACAGGAGCAGTGGTGCGAGCAGAGGTGAAGTTTGCATTAGCCACGTACGAAAGGGAGCAGAGGGCTTACCACGGCTCCCCCGAAGGGCTACTGGAGACTGTCCAGGATCCGGACGTCCCAGTTGCACAGGAGATGAACATTCATTTATCCAGCATGTGGTCAGTAGGACCCACTATATGCCAGGCAGCTCTCTGGTTTGGAGGACAGCAGGGGACAGAGGAGGCAGAACCCCTGTTCTGGTGGGGGTACGATCCAGCAAGGGGGGCCCGGGCTTCATGGGTTATGAGGCACGTAGCGGTGTGGCGGTAAGGGTGCTGTAGGGAGGGGAGCCGGGCTGGGGCCTCTAGCTCAGAGGTGCTCATGCTGTTCGGTCTTCTCTGCACGCCCTGAGCAGCCAGAGCAAAAGGGGGGCTGTCCCCACTCTTGAGTTCGGTTCAAACACCACGGCCCTCCGGAGCCTCCCCTGGTCTGCCCGCTGGACGTGACCACTCCAGCCTCCTTAGATGCCTGCAGTTGGTTCACTTTTACCTCTCCGAGCCACCATGTTGGGAATCCTTTATGGAGCGCAAGACTATTGTAGCCTGTCCGTACGCTTCTCCGTCCCTAAACCAAAGGTCAGGTGCAGTCCGTGGACTGCACCACATCCCACAAATGGGCCTTATTGGCCCATTTTGTTCATGTGAATCAGCATTTTTAATGAAAATGTTTTCTAAAAATTCCAGATTCCTGGCTTCTTTTGGAAACCAGGAAGGCCTGACTCATTGGATTCGGACGGCAGCGGTCAGCCGAGTGGCTGACTTTAAACAAGGCCTATGCTTTCTAGTTTGCCACACTGCCCACCGCCTCCCGGGGCAGCCCACCCCGAGGCTTGAGCAGAGCCACGGGTCATCAGGCTTGGGTTCCTGTTCTTTTTGAGTGGGCCTGGGTGCGCTACGTGGCTGGCTCCCCAGGGACTGGAATTTGCAACTCCTGTTTTTCTTACCAAGACATGACTAACACTTCTAAGCACTTGAATGTTTTGTAGCGTACTTGAGGGAATGAGGGGAAGCGAGAAGGAAGAAAGGTAATTCATGCCATAAACGAAGGGATATGGACACTGAGACGTGGTAACGTAGAACTCAGTGGTTTGATTAGCATTGCAGTAAAGGTATACACACAGCACTGAGGAGAATCAGTGGTTACCAGTAGCCTTCATGTCCCTCCTCCCCAAGACTGTCTTCCGGAAATCCTCACGCCCAGGGCAGTTCATCCCAGGTCACAGTTTGAGCCCGTGGTGCTGCGCACAGTCTTCTGGAAAAGTTCCAGCCAAAACATGCCCTTGTGCACTGGGGTCCCGGTGACGAATGTGGCCTGACAGGGCTTGGTGACCACACGCCTGTATCTTCACACGTCCTCTCGTGTCATCCTTACGCCCCTTGGCCTCCACCTGCAGAGCCTGAGCGGCTCACGGAGGGTGTACACGTGGTGAGGTCCCAGATGTGTGACACACACCTTGCCTGCTACCATCCTGCCATCGTGCAGCTGTAACACCCCGCAGAGACGGGAGCCACGTCGCCGTAGTGGTTTTTTCCCTCTCTGATATGCTGCTTTTAGAATCCACTCTTCCTGGCTTTTAGTGGACAAAGAATGTGAGCTTTACCCTGGATAAAGGTGTTCTTGTTCAGTTGGATGGGCCCAAGTTGTTCCCTTTTATGTGAAAAAATTTATAGATGATTTTTTTTATAACAAACTGCACATCTTATCACCGAGTGGGAAAGGAGGGAAACGTGGTCCATTGAGCCATGGTGTCTGTTTGTCTTCCTTGCCGCCGCTCCAGCCCTCGGGCCTTATGCATGCAGCAGTGTGTAAGCTGCTGGGACCTCGGTTTTACTACCTAACAGAGACAAAAAGTGAGACAGATGTTTTCCATGGAGCTGGCCCGCGTGCAGAGTCTGCTGAGCTGAGTGTATGGCGCCGTGACGATGGGGTCGCCACCCCCTGGCTCCACCAGGGCCCCAGGCAGCCATGCTGAGGTGTGCTTCCTGCCCCACATCACCTGCACTGTTCACGTCCCGGGTGTGGAGGTGGCGCCCTGTGCAGTGAGAACAGAGCTCCTCCCCCTCGGGGGTCACGGGTGATAGAAGCCTGGCACTTTGCAGCCCGGCAGACGGAGCCGTTCTTTGAGCTGATAGAAGAAGCGGTTATGCCATCACACCAGCTCCCTCCTAGCAATGGTGGCGCGCTTGTTCCTTTTGGTCCCCTCCATCAGCAGTGAAGATGTCAGCTCGTGGTCCTCCTTGTGGGCGTGGGGACATCTGGGCAGCCGGGATCACTGATGGCAGCAGCAGTCACAGCACCCGCCAGGCCGTGGGTTAGCTCACTGTGGCTTGAAGACTTGCGCTGACTGGTTTCCATCAGTCTGCTGGGTCTCTGCACCCCAGCAGAGCCACGCACCCGACTCGTTGATGACGTTCCTGCTCTTCGTGGAGTTGTTCCATCCCAGGAATTCTGCGACTGTGCTGTTGGCCTGGCCGGCGTCACCCAAATTTGCACCTTCGTCGGGCGCTCAGTTGTCGCTCATCACCACAGGTCTGCAGGGCGCCGGGGGGTTCAGCCGGAGGAGCGTCCGACTCTTGTTCGCAGCAAGGGTCTTGATCTCAGGGTCGTGAGTTCAGGCCCCGCTTTGGGCTCCGTGCTGGGCGTGGAGCCTACCTTCAAACAGACAAAAACCAGAACTCAGTATTGATCTCTGTCTTACAAAATGTTTCCTCACTTAACGTTTGCGTGTGTGTGTCTGGTTTTAGAGAAGTGAATGCAATAGGACAGTCATTTTGTCCCATTCTTGTTACACTGGTATCGGTTCATTTTCTGATAAGCCTGAGGAAAACTGGTAGTAATTTAGGAAATACAGTGTAGTTTCATAAGCTGGAGTATTTGGATCTTCTTCAGACCAGGAGAAGCAGATGGAACGCAGTAATCTGGAGAAATGTTCCCGTGCCTGGCTTTCGATCAGAGATGGTGAGCTGCCTGAGAGGGACTCGCGAGGCTGTTATTAACATGGCGTGTCGGGTTGGGTATGACGGGACCACACAGTACCTGCTCCTTGACTTGCCCCGGGGACCGTGGGAATGTGGGCTGGACGCACAGGACCCGCTGACTTGTGCCCTGATGTGCAAGGAGCCGGCAAGCCTTGGAGAACCAGTGTGTGACTGTGATGGGTATTGGAGGTGTGGCGTGAAGTGAGCGTCGCATTTACTTCTCTGTTTCTAAGGGGATGAACGTGGATCCTAAAAATACTAACCAGCCTGCTGAGCACACTTAGAGATAAGTATCCTGACATTTAAAAATCAGTTTGCAGACACAGGAGAAAACTAAACATGAAATAATACAACTTCCTTTTTTTTTTTTTTAAAGGTTTCATTTATTTATTTGACAAAGATCACAAGTAGGCAGAGAGGCAGGCAGAGAGAGAGGAGGAAGCAGGCTCCCTGCTGAGCAGAGAGCCCGATGCGGGGCTCGATCCCAGGACCCTGAGACCACGACCTGAGCCGAAGTCAGAGGCTTTAACCCACTGAGCCACCCAGGCGACCCGAAATAATACAACTTCTGATGAGAAACAGATCCTCCCTGTAGGCTCTGAACCTAACAGTGAGATTGAGAGAGAAGCACACGGTGACCTCTGTCGGGCTCCGCTGGGACCGTGAGATGGATACTTGGAACGCGGCCGAGGGGTCAGAGAGTGGACATCAGTACCCGTACGGTTAGTTTGGAGTCATGTAGGAGCCCATTATAGACGAGATCTGTGCTCGACCAGCAGCGTGGTGCAGTCATAAAAATAAAATCCTGCCCAGGGTCCCGTCTTCCAGCGGTGACCAGGAGGGAGAGCGTCGCTGCAATAGGCCGGTCAGGTAGCTGGGACTGCACTGTGGACGTTGACCTTACTCTGGACTATTGTCTTACCCATTTTACTACATCTTCTCCCCGGCTTCTCAGGCAGGTCCCGCCTCCACTGGGCATGGCAGCGGGGCCGAGCTGCTCACCGTGGTTGCCCCGTGCAGGTTAGCGGAGACGACAGCCAGAGGCAGACTCACTCTGCATTCGGGTACTGAGTCCACGGATGCTGTGTTTGCTTCATCACTTAGTTTTCTGGCACAGGTGTTACAACCAGAGGCAGAGATTGTGTGAGTTAATGACGAAAGAGGCGTATCACCCATCTGATAACTAAGAAGCTGGGTTTAGGAATCCTCTGCGTAGGGATAAAACACGTCTGTTGTTTCTCCAAGTCTCCTTAAGAGCAGATCGAGAAACCGTCCTTCCTGCAAGACGTGGTGTCCCAGCAGCCTCCTGCTCCCGCATCATTCTTTGGTACCAAACGATACGAGAAAACGGAGCCCCCTGCACACAGTGAACCCGCACGATGCCAGGAGCCCAGCTGTTCTCACACCACGACTTCGGAAACAGATCTCCCAGGCCTCCCAGCCAGAGCAGCTCACGGCAGTGCCCCAGAGGGGTCCTCTGAGCAGCCTGCTCTTTGTGGATATGGGATTTGGGGCAGGAGGGGGGGGTTGGCTAGAGTGTTTTTACTTTCCTGTGTGTTGGGGGACTTGGTAGCTGGAGCAGGAGTGGAAAGAGAACCAGGGCGCCGTCCGTGTCCTGCTGGAGAGCTGGGAGGAGACGGTTGTCTGCGCATGTCTTGTGGAAGATTTTGCTGTAGGCAAAACCTTCAGTTAAAAATGAATAAATAAGACCATTAAAAATACAGTTTGGCTCCCCCATTTATCAGTAAAAAAGAGTACATTTAAAATCTGTATTAGTGCACTCAAATAAAAACTAAAAAAACATTTGAATACGGACCCTCTGATGAGCCCATAAGACAGGCAGAAGCACCTCTTCTGAGCAGTCGCCGTGTGGCTCGAGGCCACAGGGCCCGCTTTTGAAAAAGGACGTCATCTTTGACCCTCCTGTAGCATCCCCAGAGTTTGGGAGAGAAGCTTCTAATCAGTGCTCATGAAATGAGGCATTCTGAGAAGAAGGAAGCGTCACCAGATAAATGCCTCTTGGTTTCAAATATGAAAACGTAATTACTGCTGCAGCTCTGGTTCTGCGCTGTTCCTCTGGAAGCCGGTGCCCAGCCCAACATGGTAATAGGTGCGCCTTAGGCGTAAAGGCCACTGGTGTGGACAGAATCCCATCCCATTACTAGTTAAGTCAGTGTGTAAAGTGCCAGGCACACAGCAGGCACTCAGACCTTGTCAGTGCCGTGTCGGGCTTTTCTCTTCTCACACCCAGTTACGATTGGCCGCTGTCTGACCACACCTTCCTTCCCAGCGAGGACTGCCTGTCACACTTCGGCTGACACACTGGCTGGATACGGTGCAGGTAGCATCCATGGTACAAAGTAGAGCTGACTTCTTACTTCGCGAAAGAAGGAACTCTATCTACGGACTTGGCCGTCTGGAGTGTCTAGGCTGGGGATCGTTGGCCAGGTGGAACCTCTTGCCGTCAGGTGTGTTTCCCAGTGCTAGAACTGCTTTATGTCCGTTTTTGTGCTGATCTCTGGGGTGCCCACCGAATAGGTACTTTGTGTTCTCCATTCTGATGGATAAAGTGTGTTTAAAATTGAACGAAAGGTACATATTCTAGTGACATTTCATCTTTACTGTTATTTTATTCCTAACACTGTGTTTGTTTGGTTGGAGAAGGGAGGCAAGAATTCCTGGAACCCGGGCCACAGAAACATGTTGTCAAAGGCAATAGTGTCGGAAGGGCCATTTAAAAAATGTTAATATCGCTGTTTTAAATGCAAGATAGAATTTTTTTCTGCCCTGCGAAGCCTATCTTCAAAAAGAACCTCTTTGAAATTAACAAAACGCTTACGAAAATTCATACCAGCAATAAACATTAAATGATGGCGATTATTTTGATCGTATGTACTTACAATTATTTTCTCTCTACTGGAAGTATTCGCTTTGAATCAAAATAAGCTGTTATGCCTCGAGGTTATAGCATCTCTTCTAGGGCCTTTCGAGGATCCTGCGGTTACTGTTCTGATGTGTGTATGTTTGACGTTATCGGTAAATTATCTTCTTGCCGGAGATCCACTTAAGATGGAAATGTTGTCGGGGAGATAGTCTTTGAGACTAGTCCACAGTCTTCCTGGTGTTGGCATCACTGAAACTCCTTTCTTGTTTGACCACCAAATAACAAAACAAACAACCAAGGAAATAACGTTCTCTTCCTTTGGGGGTGAGCAGTTACTCTTCCGTCTGTAAGAGTTTGAAACATGCAGCTTGCGGGTCATTTGCCTCGTGTATAGACATACTCTAGACGTTTGCGTTGCTTTAACAGGAATTGAAAACTCTTACATTATAAATGACATTTAATGTTATATATAAATTATAATTATATATGCATTACAAAAGTTGATTAACTATAATGACCATGGTCTTAATATATATTCTTAGTTTTGACTTACTTAAATCATTTGTCATATTGCCTTTCAGAAAGACGGGAAAATAAGGCTGACAAATTTTAAATGAGCGTGTTATTTAATTACCCACAATAATCAGTATTTTTACAGCTGATTGATCTTTAGCAACACCTAAATTATTTTATCTTCCTAAAACATCCATAATTTTTGTCAGCTCTGTTAATTTCCCTGATTTAATTTTGTCCCTTAAATTTATAAAATGATTTTTCCTGATATACATTATTGTTTTCTGTGTCATTATAGGGAATATTATAGTTAGCAGTTGCTGACAATAATTGATTAGGGCTAACTTTCCCGTTATTGGCAATAATTTACATCATATGTTGCTCAGCATGGAGCTTGTAATTTAAAATGACTCATAGATTGCACGGTCTTTTGCCATTAATCAATATTACTGCATTTTGTTAGAATAAAGAGCATCAGGGGAGTTGATTCCATACTATTTTTAGTCAGAAAAGTAATAAATTTCATAATTTATGGTAGTACACATATTGCAACCAAATTATTTAAAATTTACAGTTACCTGTTGATATTGTATGCTCTCTATTCTTTAGTTAGTATTTAAAATGTTTGCATTTCCATCTCTGAGAAACTGTATCGGTATGAAAATTACAACTGATGTGAGCTGTCAATATAGGTAACAGTAGGTTCAAGCAAGCTTACAGGCAGAAGCAAAGTGAAGTATGGATTGATTTGGGAAAATGAAGTTTATGTATGTAACGTAAAATATTTCTCTTGCTAAAGTGTAAAGATACTGGCCAGATGCTTCTCGTTGCCTGGCCCCTTGACCTCCCCCGTGCATGTCGAGAGCAATGCCATGACCTTCCAGACTCGTCAGGTGCCAGCCCTGGGGTCAGGATGCTCTGGCCACAGCACTGGGCAGACGAGGGAAGGAAGTGTTCCCAGGACCCTTGCAGTCTGCCTGCCCAATCCTCTAGGCTCTCCCTGTCCTTTAAGACATGCCTCCCTCTGCTCCTTCTCAGCTCACCAGGTGCTGCGTGAGAACCCTCTGGATTTCCTGTCACTGCTTTTCTGTACATGTTTCATCTGCTGTCTTCTCGTGTCTTTGCCCAGATATGTGTCTTTGATGGTCAAAGATAAGCTAGAATGATTTTCAGTATATATTTGCAACTTGTAAGTTTTTCTTAAAAGAGAATAATGTAACATAAAATTTCTTCTAGATTGCCTGTAATACTCGAAGTGTAAAAGCTACTTCTTAAATACCAGTTTTAAACTCTTTTAAACCCTGTTACGTTGCAGATACTGTGAATTCAGTTGTCTTCGATGTTTAAGGGGCTCTTGATTTTAAGTGGGTAGCGGTCAGGAGTGAAAACACTGGGAATTTATAAGCTAAACAAATCTAATCAGATATGATACTGCCTCCTTTCTGCTTTCCCCCGAAGCCATCCTAAGACAGATCATCTCAGAATTATCTTGAACTTGAACCGACCATTTCCATTTCTCGTCTGTTTCACTCTTACTGTGTTCTCTCGGTCGGTGTCCATTTCAGTCTCAGCGGGCTGGGGAGAGATGCCTAACGTCCACTCAAAGGCTGAGAGCTCCTGGGGAGAGCCGTCCTCCCCCTCCGCCCTGGTTGACAACGGCACTGCAGCGTGGGGCAAGCCGCCCAGCAGCGGCAGCGGATGGGGGGACCCGCCCGCGGAGCCGCCAGTGACGTTCGGGAGAGCCAGCGCCCCCGCCGCCGCCCCAGCCCTGTGCAAACCAGGTAAGTCCGACCTGGGGCTTGACAAGTGGGTCAGGGTATTTTCTTGAGAGGTATACTTCCTGTCGAATTTTAAGAATTCAAAGTCTAGGACAATTTCCTCATTTTATTTGTACTTTAACACTAACATATTTGCTGTGTCTGGTATATGGACACAGAGGAGCTCCTAACAGAAGCCCATGCTCTCCTTTAAAAAAAAATTGGTTACCAGAATCCAGACCACACCACGTGTGTGCCGGCTACCCAGAGTAGCGGCCACGCCGCAACGGCGTCCTCACACCTGCCCCCCGCTCGCTGCTTCCCTGAGCGGCGGGATGAAGGAAGGCACGCCAGTGTCCCTTCCTGAGACCTCCGGTCCCTCCCAGCGGTTGGCCCTTGCTGCCTCGCTTGTGTCTCGTGAGCACAGCTCTGCTCTCGGTGCTCCAGGCTGACACGTTTTCTCCTCTTCCTGTCTCCTCTCGTCTCGTCTCGTCTCCTCTCGCCTCTTCTCTCTCTCTCTTTCTCTCTCTCGAAGAAAAGGAAGCAAACAGGTTGCATTGTCCTCCCATTCTCTGGAAACGTAAGAAGTACACCTGCGAAACGTCCTTTCTCACAGACGTCCGCATCGCGTTCACCGAGTGGAACTCTGTGACACATGAATTTGACAGTGCGATGCGTAGGACGTTAGTGGGAACCTACTATTGCGATTTAATAATAAGATCGGTTGTTAACGTGGCTGTAAAAGCTTCATATTCTCTTTGGACAGCCTTAAATGGCTTAGATCTTAAAATGCAACTGTTCGTTTTATATTTTTGCTGTTGCATTTTGCATTAGGTTTGTGTCTGTTACTTTGCTGACACTGGATTGTGTGCTCTGTATATCTACCATTCTGCCGGATGGTTTATTCCATTCATACAAATCTAAATGATGAGGTACTTACCATTTGTTGTTGCACATCTAAAGGATAAGGAGCTGCTCAGGCTGACATGCCATCTGGAGGGGGAGTATATTTGTTTTTATAATTTGAACTTGGAGGCACTAGGCTTGTCTGCCTTGAAAAAGCATCATATCTTCATAGTCTTACAAAGTCCAGCTGACTGTATTATCACTTAATCTTGGCCTTCTTCATCTTCTCCCAGGAAGTGAAAATCTGGGATAACTTTCGTACCCAAAATCACTTCATATCTTCAAAAAGTAGAAAAAACAATATCCTGAAATCAAAAGTCAGTAGTCAGGTTGTGGCTCCATCTGCCCGTGGCCTCAGCTGTCTCCATCCTACTGTTCTCAGAGTATCTCCTGGGAGCTTGACAGAAACAGACTGTCGGGCCCAACCGCAGATCTGTGCATTTCTCGTGAGCCCCAGGTCACTCGAGGCTGGTCGCGTCGAAGGAGCACGAGTGCTGCAGGTGTGGGCCAAGTGGTAATCAAAAACCACATGGGGGATGGTGATATTTTTCAGGACTCAGCATTTTACTGGCCATTTCATACCATGCAAACATTGTAGCCTCCTCCTGTGGCCCCCAGGATTTATTGTTAAAAAGTCCATGCTTCCGAATCACCTCCAGCCGGTTAAGGGATTTTGTAACAACCCAGATGACAAATAGTTGGAGTTTGAAGAAAAAAATATACACGTGTTTGCATATCTACTCTATAAGTCGTTCAAGAAATTCAGTTCTTAGGTCCTGGGGAAATGAAGTAGTAAAAAGGTAGATTACATTACACCGCTTTTGTCCCACCTCCCCCTAAATGTTATCTTACAGCATTTACTTTAGGAAAGGTGAGTTTGGTGAGTTCATGTTTGCTCTCTTTCTAGCTTCAAAATCTATGCAAGAAGGCTGGGGCAGTGGTGGGGACGACATGAACCTTGGCACCAGTCAGTGGGAAGACGAAGAAGGGGGCGTGTGGAATAATGCTGCTTCCCAAGAAAGCGCCTCCTCCTGCAGTTCCTGGGGGAGCGCCCCCAAAAAAGGACTCCCAAAGGTGTGTGCAACACTAAAGAAAAGAAACTCTAAAAATCAGTGGTGCTTAAAGACACGTTCGGGCCAGCGGTGCTATTCTAGTTAACAGCGACGGGTAGACCAGGAGTTCTCGAAGTGCTCTGGGTACTTCTGGAAGACCCCGAGATTTTGTCAGGGGTCTCACCTGAGCGAAGGCTGGCATTTTCCAGAGACTACCTGGCATTGCCGTCGTAGCATACCAAAGTCAGAGACAGATGTGAGAATCCAGCTGCTTCTAAGAAGCCAGACAGTAAAGAGATTTGCAAGCATGTCCAACAGTGTCACTCTTCTCACAGAACGTTCTTCTTTTAGAAAACATAGTTTTCCATTTAAAAAAGTATGTTATTGGTGTTAACATAGAATGGGTTTGTTATTGTAATTTTTAAACAAATTAACTTTTTAAATTTCTCAGTTTTAATTTCTAATAACCATAAATATTGATAAAAAAACAACCCATAAAACCAGAATTTCTTTAGAATCGTCAAATCTTTAAGAGAGGGTAATGGAGTTGGTCCTCAGACCATTAAGTCTGAAACTCCTGAGGTAGACCATTAAGTTGTCTTGTAGCAAACGGGCGGCTGCCTGGAAAAAATTAAGTGAGATCCACAACTCATATATGCACCAAAATAAAATCCAAGTAGATCACAAATTTAAGTATGATAAATAAAAAATATAAAAATGGGGAAGGATTTTAAAGACAGTCTTGGGAGTGGGAATGACCTTTCTAGCTAGGACTAAAATCTAAAAGCCATCAAATGGAAGACTTACAAACTTCAGTAGATATACATGAAAACTGTGCACGACAGAAAATACCAAGAAGTCAAAAGACAAATAACAAGCTGGAAAAAAATATTAGTATCCTAATATGGAGAGGGTGGATCTCCTGAATATATAAAGAAAGGTCCTAGAAACTGATTTTTTAAAAAATCAATTAGTAACCCACTAGAAAAAGGTGCAAAGAATATAAACAGAGGGTCCCTGGAGAAGGAATGCAGCGAGCTCGTACACAGACGAAGGGTGTTCAGCCTGACTTCCGGGAAGAGAGTTCAGTTTAAAACAACAGTGCGAGGGGCGCCTGGGGGGCTCAGTCGGTTCAGTGTCCGACTCTTGTTGCAGTTCGGGTCCCAATCCCAGGGTCCTGGGATCCAGCCCCCTGTCAGGCTCTGCGCTCGGTGCGGAATCCGCTTGTCCCTCTCCCTCTGCTCTTCTCCCCTCCCCCCACACCGTCTCTCAAAGAAATAAATAAGATCTTTTTAAAAAAATAAAGCAACACTGAAGATGCCAGCTTTCATCTCTCAGACCAGTGGAAATCCGCACGTCTCATACACGGGCCGCGCCGACAAAGCTGTTAGAAAACCAGCACCGCCGTCCGCTGCTGGTCAGACTGAACCAGTGTAAGCCGCACGGCGGGCAGCTTGGCGCCCTCTGTTTGCAGATCTGTCGGCGCGTGGGTGTGGCGCTTCCACTGGTCTCGGGTGCAGCAGATGGCATTTGTACACAACTCTCTGTTGCAGCGTGTTTGCAGTCAAATAAAATGATTTAAATGTGCATCAGTGGGGTGACTAGTTAGATGACAGCACGTCCACGCCGGGGAGAGCCAAACAGATTTTTGAACAAAAATTCTGTATATATTCTTACAGAAAGATCCCCCAAAGTATATCATTAAATGAAAAGGCAAGGTCCAGGAAAATGTATGCAGTACACACCTCCTTTGGTGGTAGGGAAGAGGAGAGTGCATGTGTGCCCGTGTGCGAAGGGGGATTTCCTCTTGGGGAGAGCGGGAACTAATTGGATGGAGGCGGGGGCAGGAAGACGATGCTTTGGTGTGTGCCCTTTTTCTACTTCCAGATCCTGTGAAGGTATTGTCTGTTCAAAAAAACTAATTTAACAAAGCGTTCAATTAGCAGTAAGCAGAACCCAGATGTGAGAATAAAATCAGAGCTCTCTTCATTAGGAGTAGAAATGATTACAGACATCAAAAAGGAGTCTTTAACAATTGGACTGGCAAATAATCTAATTAATGATGGGACCAGAAATACCAAATTGGTAAATTAAAATATTGTGTAATCTTGGCAGCTCTGGCCCTGCAGCGCAGCCGTGACTCCCATAGCCTTCGGGTAAGCGGCTTCCTCCAGGAAAGTGTGCCCACTCGCTTCATGTCACCCCATACCCTCCCTCCTCTGGTTAATGGCAGGCCCAGCTCTGTGAAGGATGGTTTTAGAGGAGGATATTTTTCCTACTATATTAACATGTGGTTGGAATCTCTGTGGTTGTGAGACTGGGAGGGAAATTGCTGGAAAATGGTTCACATCCACACTCAGGCCTCTTGCGCTGCCCTGCTCTCCCCTCCTCTGCCCTGCGCTTGCTCTCTCCTTTTCTCTCCATCTTGCCCCTCACCGATGTTTGCCCATTTACTTTCTTCCGTACCCTACAGGCTGCAGGCAGTGAGAAGTCAGTAGAATTAACAGGCTTGTTGTGCCTTTCATCTTGTTGCCTTTTCATTCTGTTGGAACAAATGCCCTCCATTTTGTCATCTCTCACAGTAAAGCTAATAGAAGGGCAGAAGACGTAAAATTTTTCATTTACTTCACATAGTATTAGCATAGGGCCGTGTTCAGAGGAGCCCTTACGATTATTTGATAATGAAAGTGGCACTTATTTGTGATAAACTAAATTCTCGGGGGAAGAAAAATAATTTTCTTGGTTTGTTTTTTTTTTTTTTTCCAAGATTAAATTTCAGAGAGAGCAAGAGAATGTGCAGGCATGAGTAGGGGAGGGACAGAGGGAGCAGCAGACTTACAGAGCAGGGAGCCTGTGTGGGACTTGGTCCCAGGACCCTGGAATCATAACCTGAGCTGAAGGCGGATGCTTAACCAACTGAGCCATCCAGGCACGCCAATTCTCTTGGTTTTTTAAGGTCTGTAAATGAGGGATGCCTGGGTGGCTCAGTCCGTTAGCGTCTGCCTTCAGCGTGGGTCACGATCTCAGGGTCCTGAGACTGAGGCCCACATCGGGCTCGCTGCTCAGTGGGAAGCCTGCTTCTCCTTCAGCCTTCCAGTCCCCCTGTTTATGTGTGCACACACTCTCTCTCTCTCTCCGACAAATAAATAAGATCTTTAAAAAATAAAGTCCATAAATTACACACATATGCCAACTTGCAAATGCGCCTGAAGCATCCCATAGGACTAGCCATGAAACAGAGTCGGGGACTTTCTGGTACACAGCATTAGTCACCATGAAGATTTTCTAACTTTTAAATCACGGAATTTTAGGCATCTCCCATTTCTAGAAGAAATGCATTAAAATGTGACCCATGCTTCTTTCTAGGGCATGAAGACGTCTGGCAAGCAGGATGAGGCCTGGATCATGAGCCGGCTGATGAAACAGCTCACAGACATGGGCTTCCCGGTGACTGGCGTCTTATTTTACCGCTCCCCTCCATGTGTGCTGCCATGCGTGGCCCTGACTGTGTCCTGCCCACGTTTGTCGTGCGTAACAAGGAAGATTTTTGAGGGAGGAGAATGTTCATACAACTTAACTCGTAAATTCCTCTTTCACACGAGCCCTTCTGGTTAGGGATCATTGCTTTTAGCCACAGCAAGGATCCACACCGTTTCTGCCAAGTAAGGTGTGAGAGCCTCTTCTGGAAGAAAACGTGCTGGGTCACGGCTCTGTTCATTGGCTTAGCCAGTGACATTCTTTCTTTTAATTTATAACTAAAAGTGAATTTTCATTAGTTCATGCAGCAGCTTGACAAATGATGAGAGAACACTTGGTATAAAGCTCTGTGTCCAGAAAAAGACTCCTCACCCAGCCTGTTGAGTTCCTGAGTCTCAGGGCCCAGGCCTGGAGAGTTCACGTCGCAGGATGGCCCTCTGAAAACGTGTCATGATCTGTTCAGTTCCTGAGATCAAATACCGGGGGTCAGATAGTGTGGATGTCACCTGCGTTTGTTATATCTTGCCTTCAGAAGTCTTCTCTCCAGATCACTGCTCAAACGAATATTTATCTTTTGATTACTGTGGATGTCCCTAAAGAAGGAGTCCAGAATGGCCCAGTCTAGAAACCATACACTTCATAGCAGGCCCAGGTCCTCTGACATGGAGCAGGGCACAGGCCCAGGAGTGGCCCAGCCTCTTCCTATGTGAGACACTGGAGGCCTGCCCAGGAGTCCCCATTTCCACTGTGGTGCTTGCACACACTAAAACCCTCTTTGCCTGCACAGGCATCTGTCCCATCGTAGGGGGGTTTATCCAAATGAATCAACTCGTTTTGTTTTGATCTGTCTTTACATTTCTTGGTGAAGAGTAGTTGACGGCCAAGCCCAGAGTCCGTGAAGGAGAGAATGGAGCTCTGTGCTCTAGCTCCCACAGCAGTTTTTCCGAAACTGTCCTGGTGGAGATGTCACCTTTGCTGAATGGTGGCTGCTTACATAGAGTCAATGATAAGATTCCACGGGCACTGTATTTAAGGTGTTAAATACAAATTCTTTAAAAGTCAGTTCAGTACATAGTCCTCTTCTATGTGCCTTTTACTTCAAAGACTTCTGTCTCTAGCCTGAACAATAAGAGAAGTATTTCCAGTTCTAAAACCTAGTAAGATAGGTTAATATTAGGTCAACAATAATCATTTCTCTAAGTTAGTAGGGATAGAACTCTTCGCTAGCTCTTTTGTTATCATAAAAGCATTGTCCTAACTAAAACCTTCTTTGCCTGCACAGAGAGAGCCGGCTGAAGAGGCCTTGAAGAGCAACAACATGAATCTCGACCAGGCCATGAGTAAGTAGCGTGACACACGCTTAGAGCGCGCTTGTTCTGAAGGTTCCGCTGTGTGGAGTTTAGATTTCCAGAAGCATTTCATTGTAGTCTTGGGTTAACGGGGAAAACCGCGCTGGGTAGACAGGACCAGGTTTCAGCAAAGGAGCAGCCACGCGCCGTGCGCTGGCCGTGCAGCAGCCTCTGCAGACGGGTGGCCTCGGGACGTGGAGGCGTGTTTGCTGCTTTCATTTTTCTCTAGTACTTCAGCAAACAGAAGAGTTTTTTCCCTCCGTTCCGAGGGGAGGTCCTAGTGACGTTCTTAGAGAAAAGCTCTAGGACCACAGGCCAGAATTCATCTGAAAATGACTGAGCCCATTCTTCATGGCCGGCCCCAGAACAGGCCTGCTCGGGGACCAGCAGAGAGACGCCAACGCCTGCGGAGCGCAGCCTCTGCGCGCAAGCTGAGATTGACCTCAACGACAAGCAGCCCTTGTTCTGGAGCTGCTTTAATAGTAATAATAACTGAAGGCGATAAAAGTCAGGTTGTGTTTTAGAATGGTATAATAAACTCTTAAATGCAGCATAAAGGTTACAGGAAAAGAGGATTAAACTTAACTGTGACTGCTACAACTTGGGAACAAAATCTCAGCATAAAAAGAGATCATTTGTGACGTCAAAAATGTAACGGGAAAAGCAAAGCCAAGGAGGAGAAATTGCTGTCAACAGAAAAAGGACTGTTCTCTCTGTGAGCCAGTTACGGTAGACCTCGTGGTGACCACGAAGCAAACATCCAGGACAGACTCACAAAACGGGGAGGCAGAGAGTGGAAAACCACCAGTACACAAAGGTGGACAGGAACGGAAGGAAAAACAGTGAAAAGACAGAATAACAGGAAGGCAAAGAAAGGATAGAAGGACAGCAGTAAGTCCTCATATGTCTGTAATCTCTCTCTTTTTCTTAAGACTTACTTGTTTATTTCAGAGAGAGAACGAGCATGAGCGGGAGGGGCAGAGAGAGGTGGAGAGAGGGAATCTCAAGCAGACTCCACACTGAGCACGGAGCCAGACGTGGGCCTCGGTCCCCGACCCTGAGACGACAACCTGAGCCAAAAGCAAGAGTCGTCCGCGTCACTGACCACACCACCCAGGCGCCCTGGCGGTGATCTCTCTTAATGGCGGTGCGCTAACTCACCAGTCAGAAGGCACAGAGCGACGGGCAATGGGCTGGATTAAAGCCACAAGTCCTGACTCTGTGCTGCCTGTCAGACTCCTGTAGCTCTGAGACACACACAGGCTCATGTGGAAAGGGAAATGATATTCCAGGCAAACAAACAAAAAGAAGGCAAGCACAGCTGGACTTGATACCAGACAAAATAGACTTAAAGCCAAAATGGGTCAGAGTCAGAGAAGGTGATTATATGACAAAAGGGGTCAATACATCAAGACGATGTAATGGTTGTAAAAATACATCCATTCTCCGCAGCCGACCGCCGAAGTGCAGTGAGTAATGAAGAACCGATCTTAAGGAAGAAGTAGCCAGTACAGTACTGGAGGGATGCCAGCTGCCTGCTGTCAGCTGTCAACGGTCACGAGACCATCAGACTGAAAATCAACAAGGAAAAATTGAAATGAACCACACTTTAAAGCAGATGGACTTAAAAGCCACACACAGATCATCCCATCCAACCCCAGCAGAACACACACATTTTCTAAGCATACGTGGAACTCCCTTCAGGATAGATACCCCCCTTTTTCTAAGGTTTTATTTTCAAGTAATCTCTACACCAAAGGTGGGACTCGAACTCAGTGCCCTTCCAGGATAGATCCTAATAGGCCATAAAACCAACCTAGTTTTGCGGGGCCTGAGTGGCTGTCAGTTAGGCTGTGAGCCCAGGGTCCTAGGATTAAGCCCTGTGTTGGGCTCCCTGCTCAGTGTGGAGTCTGCTTCTCCCTCTCCCTCTGCCGACCGCCTGCTTGTGCGCTGTCTCTCTTAAGTAAGTAAATAAAGTCTTTTATGTTTTTATTTTATTTTATTTTTTAAAGATTTTATTTATTTATTTGACAGAGAGAAAGATCACGAGTAGGCAGAGAGGCAGGCAGAGAGAGAAGGGGAAGCAGGCTCCCTGCTGAGCAGAGAGCCTGATGCGGGGCTCGATCCCAGGATCCTGGGATCATGACCGGAGCCGAAGGCAGAGGCTTAACCCACTGAGCCACCCAGGGGCCCCAAATAAGGTCTTTTAAAAAAGAGAGTGAGATTGAGTCAATAAATCAAAACACAGAGAACTCCAGGACCAGAAGACTCGCAGAAATTCTACCAAATACTAAAGAAGAATTAACACTAGTCCTTCTCAGACTCTTCCAAAATACTAAGAAGGGGACACTTCCAGACTCATTCTACAAGGCCAGCATTCCTCTGATGCCAAAACCAGCTGAGGATACCACGGGAAAACTACTGACCTGATCAGTAGATGCAGGAACTCTCCGCAAAGTATTCGCGAACTGAATTCAACGACACATGAGTAGGATTATATTCCATGACCAAGTGGGATTTGTACCAGGGGTGCAAAGTGACTTCAACATACACAAATCAATAAGTGTAACACATCTTGTCAATAAGATGAAAGAAAAATACCGCGATCATCTCAATAGAGAAGAAATATTTGACAAAATAACAGCATCCTTTCATGATTTAAAAAAAAGAAAAAAAAAAAACCCTTAGCAGACTGGGTATAGAAGGTACGTACCTCAACATAATAAAGGCCATACACAAGAAACCCACAGCTAACAGAGGAATTGAAAGCGTTTCCCCTAAGATCAGGAACAAGGCAAGGATGCCCATTTTCTCCACTCCTATTCAGTATAGTACCAGAAATCCTAGCCAGGGCAATCAGGCAGGACAAAGAAAAAGAAAAAAGGCATCCGTGTTGGAAAGGAAAGTCAAGTTCTCATTATTTGCTGATAATATGATCCTATATATAGAAAATTCCAAAAAATCAGTCAAAAAACGTAGAGTTAACAATTTCAGTAAACTGGCAGGATACAAAAATCAGCATCCAGAAATCAGTTGCATTCCTTTACAGTAATGATGAAGCTTTGGAAAAGAAATAAAACCAATTCATAATAGCATTCATAATAGCATTAAAAACAATAAAATACTTAGGAATAAATTTAACCAAGGAAGTGAGAGATCTGCACAGTGAAAATAGCAGGACTTTGCTGAAAGAAATTGGAGAAGACACAAGCAAATGGAAGGGCATCTCATGTTCGTGGATCAAAAAACTAATAGTGTAAAGACAGTTATGTTACCCAAGGCCATCTGTAGGTTAATTGCAATCCCCATCAAAAAACCAAAGCAATTCACAGAAGTAGAAGAAACAATTCCTAAAATGTGTGTGGAATCACAAAATAATCCTGTGAAAGAACAGTTGGCAGTGTCACACTTCTGGATTTCAGGCTGTACTACAGAGCCATAATAATCGAAACAGTGTGCTACTAGAACAAAAATAGACACATCTGGGCCCCCAGCTGGCTCAGTCAGTTGAGCATGTGACTTGATCTCAGGGTCATGAGTTCGAGGCCCATGTTGGGCCTAGAGCGTACCTAAAAAAAAAAAAAAAAAGAATTAGACTCATCAACCAGTGGATCAGAACAGAGCCCAGATTTGAACCCCAGCAGCTACAGTCAACAGAACACTCGGCAAAGGAGCCAAGAATACTCAGTGGGGAAAGGTTGGTGTATCTGACACATAGTTCTGGGAACAATGGAGAAACGTGCAGAACAATGAAACTGGACCCCTGTTTCACAGCACAAAAATTAGCTCGTAATGGATCAGAGGTTTAAACAGAAGATCTGATACCATAAAACTCCTAGAAAAAGAACTTAAAGAAGAGGCCTGTCAATATTGGTCTTAACAATGATTTGGGGGTGGGGGCTTGACATCAAAAGCACAAACAACTGTGGCTACATCAGACTCAAAAGTTCCGCACAGCAAAAGAAACAAGCCTAAAGAATGGGAGAAAAATTTTCAAGCCATATATTGGATAAGGGGTTAATATCCAAAATATATAAAGAACTCAGTCAACTGAAACCAAAAACGTATGGTTTTTAAAATGGGTAGAATAACTAAACAGACATTTCTGCAAAGAGGAGATCGGATGGCCAACAGACAGGAAGAGGTGTTAAGCATCCCTCACATCGGGGCAATGCAGATCAGAACCACAGTAAGATCTCACCTCACCCCTGTTGGAATGGCTTTCATCAGGACGACAAGGACGGATGCTGGTGAGGATGTGGTGAAAAGGGAACCCTGTGTACTGTCAGGACTGTAGATCTGTCCGACTGGTATGGAAAACCATATAGAGGTTCCTCAAAAGATGAAAAGTAGACTCACCGTACAACCCAGCAATTCCAGTTCTGGGTATATATGCGAAGGGTGAAAACGGGATTTTTTTTTTTTTTTAAGATTTTATTTATTTATTTGACAGAGATCACAGGTAGGCAGAGAGAAGAAGGGAGCAGGCTCCCTGCTGAGCAGAGAGCCCGATGTGGGGCTCCATCCCAGGACACTGTGATCATGACCTGAGTCGAAGGCGGAGGCTTAACCCATTGAGCCACCCAGGCGCCCCAGGATCTTTTTTTTTTAAGATTTTTTTTTTTTTTTTTCCACAGAGACTCAGAGAGGGAACACAGGCAGGAGTGGGCTGTGGGAGAGGAAGGAGCAGGCTTCCCACTAAGCAGGGAGCCTGGGGGCTCGACCCCAGGATCCTGGGATCATGACTTGAGCCAAAGGCAAGATGCTTAACAAATGAGCCACCCAGGCGCCCCTGAAAACAGGATTTGGACAGGATCTCTATACTTCCGTGTTCATTGCAGCATTACTCACAATAGCCAAGCTGTGGAAACAGCCCAAATGCCCATCAGTAGATGAATGGGCGAAAAAAATATGGTTCATGGACATGGTGGAATATATTCAGCTGTGAGAAAAGAGGGTTTCCTGCCATCGGCACCAACAAGGGCAGACCTTAAGCACTTGATGCTGAGTGAGCAGAGTCGGACAAAAATACTTCATGATCTCACTTAACACATGGCGTCTGTCCAAGTTCAACCTGTGGAGCACAGACAGCGAATGGTGGTTACTGGGTAGTGGGGCTGGGGGGATGGGCCGCGTAACAAGTGGAGGCAGGCCTCGGAGGTCCCGCGCGCAGTGGGCCGAGTGTAGCCGTGTTGTCGCGTAATTGCGTAATCTGCTAATCTGCCCCACGGCCGCCAGATGGCGGTGTATCAGTGTGCCAAAGTTCCATAGACGCCTGAAATTTACACAGTGGCGCGCGCCAGCTTTATTCAGCTAAAAGTGAATAAAATAATAATGATGTTTAGCAGCCACATGTAAAATGCGGCTGGTTCCCCAGGAAATACAGGGTCGGGTTGCTGCAAGCCTCTGGCCACAGCATTTTTGTTGACCGATCAGTACCTAACCTCGCTTTATGTGTGTTTCCATCGAAAGACGCTTTACTTGATAGAAGTTTCTCACAGGTAACAGTATGCCATATTTCTTTCTTTACAGTAAAACACTAGCTAGGAAAGATTTAGCATTTTCCTGACCCTGGGTCATGTGACCGTGAATCTGTGGCCATCTACTCTCAAGCTAACGCCATCTGCCACACTTTCTTAAAATTACACTATCTTGGGGCACGTGGGTGGCTCAGTGTGTTAAGCATCTAATTCTTCATCTCAGCTCAGGTCTTGGTCTCAGAGTCATGAGTCAAGCCCCATGCTGGCCTCCATGCTGGGCATGGAGCCAACTTAAAAAAATCAGCATCTTGTCATCCAAAAAGTTAGGCAGTCTTCCCATCCTTTCCATAGCTTCATTACACACTTAGATACTACTGAGCACCCTCACGTACAGATTGGTGACTCTTCTCTTCCTTTAGCCAGAGGCACCGTATCGTGGACTTGCTCACACCGTACTTGAACAGCAGCATGCCACTCATGCCTGAACAACACGTACCTAACCTGTGTTTTCTCCGTCAGGCACAACACTGCCTTCCTGCACTCAGGAACACAAGAGAGCACATTAGCACTACACTTGGGGTCCATTTTAAACACGGAAGTCACCAACAAGAAGCACAGAAACGTGGCACTGAATAGACCACAGAGGGATGCTTGTCACTGTAGAAGAGCTCAGCAAGAAGCCAGCATCTCGTTTGGCCTGAGTTAGGAATGTGTACATCGGGCAACCAACATTTTTCACCACCCTGCGCGTGTCCACAAAAGTACACAATTACTGTTCTGGGGGCTACAGATAAATTTGGCCAGCCTGTGCATTTACGAGCACAGAATCCATGAATGATGAGAACCAACTTTGTAATCAGCGTGCGGGTGCGGAAATGTGTGGCACAAGCTGCTAGGACAGAAATGACAATCCGTGTGAGCTGGAAGAAATTATTGTAACTTGTTAGAAGTGTAAAATAGCACAAAGTCAAAGATAGCCATGCCAAACCAGTCACTAGCCTGAGAGCCCCTGAGGACAAAAACCTTGTCTGTTTGCATGGTATCATGTCCCCAGTATCTGGAAGAGCCCTTGCAGCCCTTGGGGGTGCAGGAAATGGAAACC
This sequence comes from Enhydra lutris kenyoni, assembly GCF_002288905.1. NCBI lineage: Eukaryota > Metazoa > Chordata > Mammalia > Carnivora > Mustelidae > Enhydra > Enhydra lutris. The sequence continues at coordinate 2,718,632 of NW_019154159.1, forward strand.
ACAGGCCGTGAGGGCAGCAGCACCATTTTAAACAGGAAGATCAGGACAGGAACACAACAGGGAAGGCTGTGTGAAGAAGGGGGTACATCCCTGTGGGGAGGGAGGGCAGGCGCCTGCAGGGCGGAGTGGCAGGTGTGATTGGAGTGGGCGGGGCAGGAGCAGGGGCGAGAGCCGGGCCCCCCCCCCCCCCCCGTCATAGACCGTGGGGGGTCACAGGAGCAAAACCATAGCCTCCCTGTTTTCCATGGGGTTGAGAGACTCAAACTGGTGCCCATCTTGTGCTCGGCACTCCTGACTGACACTCCTGGGGCATTTAGGTGTAAGTGTTGCTTCTGTTTGCTCCAGGCGCCCTGCTGGAAAAGAAGGTGGACGTGGACAAGCGTGGACTGGGAGTGACCGACTACAATGGAGTGGTCACCAAAGCCCTTGGCTGCCGCCCACCAGTCTCCAAAGACTCTTCCGGGGACCGCCCCACCTTTCTCGACAAGGTATGGATTTAGGGGGTGCTTTGTTTGTTCGTTTTTAACAAGAGGTATTTTTCATTTTAACTGTGTCCTTAATGCAAGCTGGATTGAGTATTTGGCTGACTATAATATTTAAGTGGCCGCTCGCTTTTTAAAAATGTGTATGAATGTTTAGCTCAGAAGAAATAGTGTCGTACTTCACACAACGTGACTAGGGGTAAAAAATACAGAAACTGAAAACATTTTCATTTTAGTGAGTGAACTTGGCTAGGTTATCTGCTTCCATTTGTCCAATAACAAGGGTCATCAAATTTCTGTTTTACTGTCTTATTTTATAAGACATTGGAAATAATGTGTGACATGTTTAATCTGAGGAGAAGAAACTGGAGGTGGTTGGGCGCAGGCATCTTTGTCTGGCCCGCCCAGCTCAGCTGCTGCAGAGCGCGTGCAGATGTCTGTTGGAAGCCCCTGGGGGGCTCACGTGTCCGAATGCCAGTTTGGTCCTTTCAGGACTGTCATGTAGTGATGTCCCTGCTCCAGATGGGTGTGCCTTCAAAAGGAAGAGGAGAATAGGATCCCGTGAAATTCAGTCAAAATGTTGAACCTTGAAAATAAAACTGAAGCAAGAAACGGCAGGTTTAGCAACAAAGCTGGAAGAAAGGCTCACAGGAGAGAGCTCTAGCCCTTCATCTCTGCTCACAGAGAAACGGGGTCCCTTGCTACACTTCGCAGCAGAAAGCTGTGGCTAGGGAAAGCCTGGAGGGAAGGTCAGGTCATACCCTGCCCGCCTGCTGTGGGTCCATTCATGTCCAAGATGCTTAGTGAAATTCCAGTTTAATTTGGTATCCTGTATTTTTACTTGGGAAGTGCGGGACCCTGACTTACTTCCTTATCTTTAAAATGTAGAATAATACCAAAAAGAAAAAGAAGAGTGCTTGCTTCAGCAGCACATATACTAAAAAAAAAAAAAAAAAAAGAAGAAAAATGTAGACGACTACACACTGGTTGTGAAGTCAGAGGAGATAAATTTGCAAAGGGCCTGACATATAATGTGACCTTAATAATGTACAGGAGAGTTAGTAAGATCCGTCTGCTCTATGACTTACCCTATTACTGGATTAAACCATGTGAAATTGCTGTTGGTAAGTCAAAAACAGCTGGATGTCAGCAGAATGTAACCCAGTGCACCCCTAGAGCCTTGGTACTGAAAGAAAGGAGCCTGTTTATTTGAAAATGGTTGTGAAGTGTTGCCCAAATAAGACTTCTACTAATGTTTCCGGGCTTCTCCTGAGCCCTGTCCCTGGGCGGGGTTGGCGGGGTCAGAGCACGTTGTAAGCTAATGTATGTGTTTATGAAGTGATTGTTAGAACGAGAGCAGCATCTTAATCCTGTTTCTCTTTTTCTTTTCCCCTCTTCCTTTGGCCCATGTTCTCCATTCTCTTGTTATCCACTCTTTTTTGATCTTTTAATTCTTCTTCCATCCATACCCTTTTATATGTTCTTGGGAAACTGCTTTGTGCTCTGTCTGCGGATGGACGCCGCACACAGCTCACCCTTTCTTTCTCCAATCAGGACGGCGGCCTAGTGGAAGAGCCCACGACTTCACCGTTTTTGCCTTCACCAAGCCTGAAGCTCCCCCTTTCAAACAGTGCACTCCCTAATCAGGCCCTGGGTGGGATTGCCCCAGGGCTGGGCATGCAAAACTTGAATTCTTCTAGACAGGTAAGGCTTGGGCAGAGAGCCGGCGCGATCTCAGTTTCACCTGCCTCTAACAGATGTGTTTGGGACGTGCACTTTGATTTTTAATTAATGCCTGTACTTTAAAATACAGTCGAATATGTCAAGGTAGCTGAAATACTAGAATTGTGCTGTCCAGGTACTGAGAGTTGAATCCGGTTCTTGAAATTGAACCGTGTTAGAGGAAGTGGGTCCGGGTGATGCCATCCTTCTCCTGGCCGTCCAAACCTTGCATACACTGGTCTTTGAGAAAACAGCACATGCTCGCCCTGCTCCCTGAAATAAAAGTGACATCTCAGTGGTTTCCAGAGAGCCACACTGACATTTTCCCTTCCCTGACACTCAGGGGAGGTGAGAGTCCCTGTCAGGCATCACAGAAGGGAGGACTGTAAGTGTGTATTGGCTGCTGCTCCGTGGCCCTTGTGTCTCCCAGTCCCCCAGAGGACGGGACCTGCAGGCCGATGGTGCCTTTCCCATCTGGGGGACGTCCTTTCCGTGGATTTCCTTGCACGTGAGGCTGACACGCACCCATCTCTGAAACATCTCTCCAAGGCGCCACTGTGATGATCGGGTTGGCCCGACAGTACGCATGTGCGCCTGTCGTCCCAGGGTAGCAGCGGCACCCCAGCCGGCGGCCTCCCGGTGCTAGCGCCAGTGGTAGTTCAGTGCCGCGCCTGCTTAACCGGGCTCCTGCCATCGGACGGCGAGCAGGCCAGCGGGGCGGGGAGCGAGCCCACCTGGAGGCTTTTCTACTCAGCGTCCCGCAGGGCTCTTAGGCCCGCAGAGCACAACGGGCCCCGAAAACGGATTGGTTACGTTTAACACGAAGGTAGCGACCTGGATCTACCTATTTGTTCAGCTTCTGCTTCGGTGGAAGTTGTATTGCTCTTTCCTGTTCGAATGTTGCTGTCTCCAGGTTAGTAGTCCCCACCCCTTACCGCTCGGCACCCCACCACGGTGTCCTGCGGGAAGAGCTGTGAAGCCAGTAGCGACGCGTTGCTCTTGTTTGGCGCGCCCTGGGGTGATGCTTTCTTCGGATGTGATGGCCTTGTCCGGGGCCCCCTTGGACTGACTCCGTTGCGTGGCTTCTGTGATCGACACACGCAGTCCGCCTTCGTGCGCAGCCGCTCTGCGTGGCAGCGGGCACCGTGAGTGCGCTTCGGTGTGAGTCGACAGTGGAAGGAAGTAGGGACGGTCTTGCTGTCCCGTGCAGGCCAGCAAAGCCCCCTGCGGGGCTCCCGTCGCACCAGCCCCCGACCGACCCGGCCCCTCCCATGTCCCCGCAGATCCCGAGTGGCAATCTGGGCATGTTCGGCAGTAGTGGAGCAGCACAAGCCAGGACCATGCAACAGCCGCCGCAGCCCCCCGTGCAGCCTCTGAGCTCCTCCCAGCCCAGCCTCCGTGCTCAAGTGCCTCCGTTTCTATCCCCTCAGGTGGGCCCCGTAGCCGCGCGTGCCGATGCAGGTGCTCCGATGGCGGGTGGCGTCGGTGCCGTGGCGACATCACTCGTAACGCGAGGGCGAGTTCACCCACCCCAAGCACGGTCATGTCAGCCCGTCCGCAGGGGGCATCTGCAGGACGGCCCCTTGGAGCGGCTCAGTGTCCACCGCCCGTAGGGAGCAGGGTCCCTGGGGGAAAGGATACGCCTCCCACGCTGCCGTGGTGCGGTTTTTGTCCAGGTCTTAGAATTATTCAGGTGAACCCGATGAATTGTCCTAGCTGGGAGAGGAACGTGACACGCCGAAATATTGCTTAGCCCAGAAGGGAGCGGGTAGGAGCACGTAGGAGCCCTCGGGGCTGAAGAATGCTTCAGGGGCCACCTGCATGTGATCATAGGTCATATTATAAATTAATATAACTTATTATATTAATTTGGCTGCTTAGTTAAGTTCATTACTTAGTATTAGACTATTTTTGCCCATAGAGGTTCTTTAAAAAAAAAAAAAAAGGTGTCAAACAGAAAAGGAGAAGGATATCTTGTTTGGCATAGCTCTTAAAGCATATGGATTTTTTTCATGTTAATATTGTTTACTTTTAGAACATTCCCTAATTTTACACTTTGGACTGAGTTTTTCCTTATAGTGTTTCAGTCCTCATCCCTTATAAAAACTCAGTAATAGAGACTAATGGTAAGTTATAGAATTAGCTGGAAGTAGTTAACCCTCCACAGCTGGTTGACCCCAGATTTGTGCGCTGAGCTGAGGCAGCTGAGATGTAGGTGAAGTAATTGTCCGGTTCATTCGTCAGGATGAAGGGTGAGCTGCCCTACCACAGGCCCCAGAGTACAGAGGCTTCCACAAGATAGGGTTTGCTTCCCTGGGTGGCCGTGCAGGGGGCAGCCACTCAGGGCTGTGGGGCACCCCTACCGCAGCCCTTCCCGATCGCTGGGCGCTGCACAGAACACTTCCACTCGCGTCCCACTGCCCAAGCCTGGGGACACAGCCAGCCCAGCCCGAGGGGCAGAAGGAGAGCTGGGCCTGGGTGATGGGCAGCGGGCTTCCCACACTCACAGAGCGCGTGTCACCCTCGTGCCCCCCACGTTACCTGTGCTATGACACAGCGTGCTTTCTTTAAATGACTTGCCTGCTTAAATAAATCTATTCTTCAAACTTTACATATCTCTCAAAAGTAGAAAAATCACATTTTTCTGGTAACACATTAGACAACTATTAAAGTAAAAGATGCCCATCCGCGTTCTACCTAAAATCATCTTTCATCCAGTTGTGATAAACACACGTGGCATGTGGTGGAAAGCACTGGAATCTCCAAACCGTCCCCGGACTGTTCCAGCACAGTGAATGCCAGTTGAAGGGGCCCCCTGAATGCGCACATGGCTTGATGGGCCAGGGCAGGGCTGGCAGAGGGGCCTAGACCCCTTCCCCGAAGCCCCACATTCACTCTTTCCTGAAATTAGGCCAGTTATTTCACAATGACAGAATGGGAGCTCAGTTTTCGATAGGAGTCACCCAGAGCCCTTGTACCTTACGTCATGACCGAAATATTTGGAGTGGGGAGGCTCTTTCTCTCCGTCCGTCCTTATTTTCCACAGAAGCACATTAACTACTAGTGGTAAAAGCCCGTGAGTATTTTAATGGGTTTCGAAGTTCATTCTGAAGACAAGCTTAACTGTCGGTAACTCATCAGTTCCGCATCTTGAAAACTGCCTGGACGGGCGGCCGTTTCGACAGGGACGCGGTGCCTGACACTTTTTGTTGTGTCCCACAGGTTCAAGCACAGCTTTTGCAGTTTGCAGCAAAAAACATTGGTCTCAACCCTGCACTATTGACCTCGCCAATCAATCCTCAGCATATGACGATGTTGAACCAGCTCTATCAGCTGCAGCTGGTAAGCGGACGCTTTAGCTTCTAGAACCTCGGAGGAGTGCGCGCTGCCGTTCACGTGGCTGGCAGCGGCCTAGCCGCCGACTGACGAAAGTACTTCACGCCTTGCGCTCTTCCTGGCGGGCAATGTCACTGAGACTTTCATAAATTTTTTTTTTAATTTTTTATTTTATTTGACAGAGAGACAGATCACAAGGAGGCAGAGAGGCAGGCGGGGGCGGGGGGGAAGCAGGCTCCCTGCTGAGCAGAGAGCCCGATGTGGGGCTAGATCCCAGGACCCTGAGATCATGACCTGAGCTGAAGGCAGAGGCTTAACCCACTGAGCCACCCAGGTGCCCCTTTCATAAATTTTTTTAGACTTTTAAAAAAATTAGGCAGTTTTGTACTCAAGGGTGTTTTCCCTCAGCTTTGTGAATTCTCTGGCCCCTTCACAGAGTGTCCCAGACCTCACCAGGAGGCGTGTCCTTCACTCTGGGTCTCTGCTAGCCTTTCCGATCCACAGCTTCCCATCAGGACCCCAGAACACAGAAACTCATTTGAGGGACAGTTTTCTAAATTCTTCAAGGTGGGGGAACACAGAGACTGTTCTGGAAGCATGAAAGAGAAATTACTTTATTACATACAGTAGATGCCTTAGAGGTTAGGGCTTGATCTTCACAGTCCCTGTGGGGAAGGCTGATGTAGCCTAATAGTTCTTGAAAGTTTTACAATTTAACTTACCTTAAATTTTTAATTTTCAAGAATCTTACTGCTTTTTTTTTTTTTTAAAGATTTTATTTATTTGACAGAGATCACAAGTAGGCAGAGAGGCAGGCAGAGAGAGAGGAGGAAGAAGGCTCCCTGCTGAGCAGAGAGCCCGATGCGGGGCTCAATCCCAGGACCCTGGGACCATGACCCGAGCCGAAGGCAGAGGCTTAACCCACCGAGCCACCCAGGCGCCCCAAGAATCTTACTGCTCTTAACATAAAATGCCATGTCGCTGTATCATCTCTAGATGCGTCCTGGATTCATATACACTGAAGGACCTTTCTGTAATATGCTGACACCTGCTTTCTTTCAAAGTCTTGTTCAACAACTTCATCTCCTTGAAAAGGACCAGGAATTGGGGCACCTGGGTGGCTCAGTGGGTTAAGCATCTGCCTTTGGCCCAGGTCATGATCCCAGACTCCCGGGATCGAGTCCCGCATCGGGCTCCCAGCTCCACGGGGAGTCTGCTTCTCCCTCTGACCTTCTCCCCTCTCATGCTCTCTCTCGCTCTCTCTCTCTCAAATAAATAAATAAAAATCTTTTAAAAATAAGGAAAAAAAAGAAAAGGACCAGGAATCATTAAGGAAGGAAAAAAGGCCTCTGATAAACTAAAACATTGATGCGAAAGCTTTCCTTACAGAAGAGCCCCAGGCCCTGTCAGCCCTATAACCCGCACTGGCTATTAGGCTCCATCTAACCAGTCCAAAGGGCTGGTTTTCCAGTAAGTAGAGCCCCAAGCCCTGCTCACTACTAGAAACCTGACAGTGACATTGGAGCCCGGCCTGTGCCTCTCGTTTCGGCCTTGTTGGTGCTCTTGACAGCAGCAGCCGGGACATTCATGTGCGCCACGATGGCGGCGAGGAAAGACGGCAGAAAAGGCAAGAAAATCTTGAATTATGTTAAATATGTTCTGTTTTACAAACAGGGCTTACTGTTTTTAATTTTATTTTCAAAATAATTGGTAAAATGAAATTTTGGTGCATCCTGAGGTTGAGTTTTAGGGCCTTTAAGGATTCACTTAAGTAGAGTATTTTATTCCTCCATAACTTACAGATTAACGAGGCATTTCTAATAGTACAGTCTCTACCTTTATGTGGATCCTGTTTTAATAAATCCACTTGCTAAACATGTCCTAAAAAATCCATGTCATGGGGTGCCTGGGTGGCTCAGTGGTTTAAGCTGCCTTCAGCTCAGGTCATGGTCTCAGGGTCCTGGGATCGAGCCCCACATCAGGTTCTCTGCTCTGCCTGCCTTTCTGCCTGCTTGTGATCTCTGTCTGTCAAATAAATAAATCTTTAAAAAAAAAATCCATGTCCTGAGAAAACAGGGTATGATAGGCAGCCAGCATTTCGAAGCGATCGGATGATGGAACTTGTGCATGGCTGTGTGGGAGGTGCTCACGCCCCCTTGAACCAGCTTGGCAGGCGGGGCCGGGGCCTGTGATGGGGCTGCGCAGGCTCTAGGTTTCAGGCCGCCTGTGGGGGAGCATCACGTGGCACCCGGCACTCGAGCCGTGAGCATGTTGTTCTGATTGTCTGGGGTGGCGAGTCACTGCTCTTCTACCAGCCTCTGAGCCATTCTGGACAACTTTCATCCAGGTCACTGTAAGAATCAATAGTTTTTCATTGTCCCATCACTTCTTTTTACTTCTAGCTTATAAGATTTGAGCAGAAGAATTTTGATCTCTCCATTAACTGAAAAATATTTGCTGGGGCACCTGGGTGGCTCACTCATTAAGTGCCTGCCTTCAGCTTACGTCATGATCCCAGGGAGCCCATCGGGCTCCCTGCTTGGCGGGAAGCCTGCTTCTCCCTCTGCCACTCCCCCTGCTTGTGCTCCCTCTCTTGCTGTGTCTCTCAAAATAAATAAAATCATTTTTTAAAAAAAAGAAGAAAGAAAAATATTTGCTAAGAAATCTCATTGCCTACACTAAGCAGGGGTACTGACTGAACTACTTTTTGAAAATCTGTGTGCTAGAAGGGTTTGGGAAAGACATTTCTCCTTTTAAAAAGGCTTCTCCCTCATGGAATACTTAAACCACAGTATAGTAAGGGGACCAAGAATCTTGGCTATTTTCTCTCTTTCTCTCTTTTTAATATACAAAAGTTGAACCATCTGTTGATGGCCTCCTACAGTATTTGAACTGTTTTCTGTCAACAGGCGTACCAACGTTTACAAATCCAGCAGCAGATGCTACAGGCTCAGCGTAATGTTTCCGGACCCATGAGACAACAGGAGCAGCAAGTAGGTATCGAGGGGCGTGTGGCTGCCCTCCCCAGCGCCCACCGTCCCTGAGCTCATGATGCTAAATGGCAAACTGTTCCGTTGTTGACTTTCCTCTCGCTGAGCCTCCCTTTTAGCCATCTCGGGGGCATCTTAGTTTGGGAGCAGGCGGGTCCAGCCAGCAGAGACCGGGGGCCGCTTTCGCGCCTTTTCCGACTTGCGTGTCCGCTGCCAGGTCGCGCGCACAATCACGAACCTGCAGCAGCAGATCCAGCAGCACCAGCGCCAGCTGGCCCAGGCCCTGCTCGTGAAGCCGCCGCCGCCGCCGCCGCCGCACCTGCCTCTGCACCCCTCTGCAGGCAAATCGGCCATGGACAGCTTCCCCCCGCACTCCCAGGCCCCCGGCCTGCCTGACCTGCAGACCAAAGAGCCGCAGGCTTCACCCAGCACCTTTGCTCCTTATCCTCTCGGTGAGTCCCCGCGGGGCCGGCCCGCTCGCTGTCCCCGGCTTCCTGCTGAGGGAGCAGCACCGGCCATCTTCTGCAGAGCGAAGTTCTGCTTCGGCCATACATACCTCTGGTCTAAAGTCTTTTAAAGTAGCACCAGCGAAAGCCCTGGAATTCCCTCAGTTTGTACTGTTCCCGATTTCCTCCTCTTCAGCGGCCGCTGTCCCCCAACCTAACTGCAGGGACGAGCTTGTGATGGTTTTACCGGTAAAGCTGTTTAGATTTTTACGAATCAGGTACTTCTTGGAAACCAGCGGTGGCCTGTCCAAGCCCTGCAGTGTAGAAGATGTTTGTGTAATCCGCCAAGTCAGCACGTATGCGTTGACCCCTGACCGGGTCGTAGGACGCATGCTCAGCCCATGAAACCCACAGGTCTGCAGAAGGCACGGGGCTTCCCTCCAGGTCCTGCTAACCAGCCAGGAGGGGCACAGGTTCCATAACCACAGGCAGGATCAAGGAAACGTCCCAGGGAGGGACATGTCAGTAAACGGATTATAAACAGTTTGATGTAGGGGTCCAGAACCTGGCGGCAGCTCTCAGGCTTGTTTGCCAGCTGAGTGTTAGTGTGAAGCTGCAGGACAAAGGGAGTTAGTAACCCAGGAAGGACATAGCCAGAGGAACAAAGGTCAGATGCATGACAGTGAGTGTGCTACTGGCTGATGGGGTCCCTCTCCTTGTTGCTGCCCTAAAAGAGCCGTAAATCCTCATGGTACGAGCATGTTCTCCTTGACATGCGGTCACTGTGGTATGTCCTTAATATGAACCTGGTGGGTGCTAACTGTGCTCATCCCTCCCCTTCTCGTGGCCCCATGCTCCCAGCCCTTATGTGCACATGGGAGGACAGTCTGGTGGCCGAGGCCTGGCTGGGGAGGTGGCCCGCCACGCCGAGTCCCAGCTCTACCGGGGCCGGCTCAGCACTTCCTGCATGACTTGCCCGACTGACTCTGTCTCAATTCCCCATTTAAACTGGGGATATTTCCCTCCTGGGGTCCTTTAAAGATTAAGTAAGATAACACAAGAAGTTCGCGGGACAGTGCCGCGTGCCGCCAGCCCTTTGGGAGACGTGACCCAGACTGAAGCACGTCTTGTTTCAGGCCCTTTCAGAGACAGATTCTGTTGTCTGGCGCCCGCAGGGCTTCCGCTGCAGCTTCCTAGAGGCATCTGGCCTCTCAGCCTGTTTTTGGAGAGTAGAGTACAATCATCTGTATTCTTAAAGGTTTTTCCTTAGCACAAATGAAAGAATTAGTACAGTGGCTCTTCAAAATTAGATGAAAAATAATTTTGATACTATTTTATGATACTCACATTAAACTTACAAACTTACTGAAAATATATAGTAGGACGCCTGGCTGGCTCAGTCGCTAGAGCATATGACTCCTGATCTCGGGGTTGTGAGTTTAAGCCCCCCACTGACTGTAGAGATTACTAAAAATAAAATACAAGAAAAAAAAAGAAAGAAAAGAAAAGAAATAGCTAATCAGGCGCACCTGGTGGCTCAGTCAGTTAAGTGTCTGCCTTCAGCTCTGGTCCTGATCCCAGCGTCCTAGGATCAAGCCTCACGTCGGGCTCCCTGCTCAGCGGGGGTCCACTTCTCCCTCTGCCTCTGCTGCACCCCCTGCTTGTGTGCTCTTTCTCTCTGACAAACAAATAAAAATTGTAGGAGAAAAAGAAGTAGCTAATCCAGTATAAGAAACGTAGCCTGTAAGATGGCCTCTCTGCTTGGTTCTTGGCATTTTTCGTCAGCGGTTGTAGCCCCGCCCTCCTCCCCATGCAGTGTCTCCTTGCGTTGCCGTCTCTTGGCTGCTGGAACTGTCATCCACATGGGAAGACCAGGTGTAGAATAATGAAAAGTAGCCTTCGCAGGCAGTGCTACAGGGAGGGGAGAGCTCGTGCTCACCTTGAGTGGCGAAGGAAAGACCCGCACTAGGGGCTGCACTCGGATCTCAGATGAGCAGGGCCTCGGTGACCAGAGCCTGGCTGGACAGGGCGTGCCCCGGGTGGTCGTGCCGACTCGTGGCGGGGGTCCACAGGTGAGCGGGCATGCTGGGGAGCTGGGTGAAGGCCCAAAACTTTGAAGGCCAGGCTGGAACCCAGCCTCGTGGTCCCCTCACCCGACTAGGTCAGTGCAAAATGGAAGCGAAGATTGCTGTCCGTGCCAGCCTCACACAGGCAGCCGCTGGCCGCCTCACCTGCACAGGTGTTGTGTTTTGGCTGCAAAGTGTGTGTGTGTGTGTGTGTGTGTGTGTGTGTGTGTGTGTGTGGCCAACATTTAAAAATCTTCAAATGACAGTAACTTCTGGCTTCTTTTAAAATGGCTCCGTGGGGCACCTGGGTGGCTCATTGGGTTAGGCCTCTGCCTTCAGCTCGGGTCACGATCTCGGGGTCCTGGGATCGAGCCCCGGGTTGGGCTCCCTGCTCAGTGGAAGGCCTGCTTCCCTCCTCTCTCTCTGCCTGCCTCTCTGCCTACTTGTGATCTCTGTCAAGCAAATAAATAAAATCTTAAAAAAATATATTTAATAAATAAATAAAATAAAATAAAATGGCCCGTGGGGTTTGCCTTCCATGTGGCTGTCGCAGGCTGGCACCAGCCGCTGGCACTTCAGGCGGGACAAGCAACATCCCCACCGTGCCCACTTCTCAGCCACTTGGCCCATGTAGGCATTGGAGTTTGCAGACGCAGATTTAAAGTCAAGAACAAACCTGTTCAGTACCTTGCTTAGGAATAGAGATGCACTTTGACCAACGTACCAAGATGATGGTCTGTGAATCCTGGGGTGCACGCCTGCCCGTTACTCTCCGCCAGCCGAGCATTCAGTCCCGCTCGTAACTGGTGTCCCCACTGGTCAGTCTTTCTCGTCCTCCTCGCCCTTCAGTAACCTGGCATGGTGTGGCCAGATGCAGCCGCACGTGGTTTTAGCTGTAAGAAGGAAAAGCCAGGATTGGCTGTCGTTCCAGCAAGGGGCAGACGGCAGCCCTGCCACGCCCTCCAATAGGTCCTGTCCTTAAAAGGAGTTTGATATTTGATTTATAAACTCCGGAAGACTTTTGTAAAGTAAGATCGCTAGAGGCGGAAGTGAATGATTCCCCACCAGCCTGTACTGGTGCCTCAGAACACTGTCCAGAACTCCGAAGGGGTTGTGTTCATTTGCTGAGTTTCCCTAAGGTGTCCTAAGATCAGAAAAGATTTTCCTAATTGTTTGGACTTGCCCTGTCTTCTGTGCGTGCTGAGGAGCAGCAGGACCGTGTTTTGCTCTGAGACAACCGAAATGAAGAGCGTCATTGGTCTTAACCAGAGAATATTCGTTGCCATTTCACCTTAATTCGGGAATAATACCCTGGAAATATGTGTTGTTAAAAAGACAAAAAGCTTTTCTTTCTATGAGCATTAAAAGTTAGAGTTCAGTATGTGGCTGTGAGTTAAGACTTGGATTGATTCTCCAGGAGAGCTTTGGAATGTAATAAAATTTTGAGGAAGAGCAGGCGTATCCTAATAGCATTTTTATCTTTAGCTGGACTGAACCCAAACATGAATGTCAACAGCATGGACATGACTGGTGGTTTGTCGGTAAAGGACCCGTCTCAGTCCCAGTCACGCCTCCCTCAGTGGACACACCCCAACCCGATGGACAACTTACCCGGTGCTGCTTCTCCCCTCGATCAGAACCCCAGCAAGCATGGTATGTCCGAGCCGGGGTGCCTGGGATCCGGTCGCTCCTGCCGCACGGGCCGACGGTCCGGTTGTAGACATGCTCATGTTACTACACACACTGCAGCTCTTGTCTAAGAATTCCGGTAGAATGGACCCTTCCATTCCACCCGAGAGCATGTGAGATCCCAGCTAGTCCACGGTTAAAGCCCCCAAAACCGCAGCCTCCGGATCTTTGCTACAAACCCGGAAGGAGTTGAATGTGCCCCAGAGCAGCAAAGAATGTTGGTCATGGCCTGCAGATTTTTTAGTTTATATGTGTATTCTTCCACAAAAAATTGGTCTACTGAGAAGAAATTTTTTTCAATAAAATGATAAAACACAATAAAAAAGCAAATGCGTAGAAAAAAGGAAGAAGCAGAAGTGCTGATACCTGAAGGCAGCAACCCCACTAGTAAGCTTGACTTTAGCTCCCTATTTCCTCACAGCACGAATAGCAGAGGAAATATCATAGCTTTATGATTCTCTCTTGATTCTAAAAGGACAAATAAAATTTTTCCTAACTGTTAATTCTACAAGAGAATCATCACGGGCTACCTGGGCACTTTCCGTGGCAGGAGAGCGTGGTCGCCCATGGTGGGCCAGTCCACTCCAGAAGAAGATAAGGGCCCAGCGGTCACATGCCCAGTTTGTCCTTCCAGAGGGAGGGAGAGCAGGATGCACACAACCACAGAGTCCGTCGCTAAGCACAGAGACTCAGAAGCTGGGCCCCAGAAAGGCACAAGCCCGCTTTCAATGGTATGGGTTTGTGTTTTGCCACGATTTCCCACTTGACAAACTAAAATGGTTCTGAAGGAGTTTTGGTCTTGGGGCGCCTGGCTGGCTCTGTCGGTGGAGCGTGCGACTCGGGGTCTCACAGTTGTGAGTTTGAGCCCCACTTTGGGGTAGAGAGCACTTAAAAATAAAATCTTTAAAGAATAAAAAGAATTTCAGTCTTTACAGACAAAGTTGGGGCTCACCAAAGTAGTCACTTATCCTTAGCGAGTGCAGGACAAACTAAGTGTGATAGTTCGTGTACGTCTGGAAGGGGCAGGGCCTGGTGCTTAGAAGTGAGGGCGCGGGGGCTCCCCTGTTCACTCAGCTCTTTGTCTCCCGCCGTCCCCACAGGTGCTATCCCTGGAGGTCTAAGCATCGGGCCTCCAGCGAAGTCCTCCATTGACGACTCCTATGGCCGGTATGACTTAATCCCGAACAGTGAGTCACCAGCCAGTCCTCCTGTAGCTGTTCCCCATAGCTGGTCACGTGCCAAATCTGACAGTGATAAAATCTCCAACGGCTCCAGCATCAACTGGCCCCCAGGTGAGAGCGTGTAACACGTCTGCCCAGCCGCAGGTCAGAACTGCCCCAAGCCCGAAGAGAGCGCTTCCGCTCGGGAGAAGCCGGGACCTGAGCTAGGAGTCCTGGAAACAGGAACCCCACAGCTATGGCTTTTCCACTGGAAATCCTTTTGTCACACAGATTTGGGAAGTGGTTAGCTCCCGGCACCTTCCTGTAGTCCCTTGGTTCAGTGAGAGGAGTGGAAGGAGAACGGATGCTATGTTGTATCTGGCAAGACTGTTCTAGACTCCACACTGTCTGAATACTGTCGCTGTGGCAGCTGTGATCCCTGCTTCTCATGCCGGAGGATCGATGATTTCCTGAAAGTCTAGGATGGGTCTCCCATTGTAACTAGCAGATCATAGGAATTTTCATAAATTACCATGAAGGAATGTGAAGATATTATAGTACTCGTGTTTTGATTTCCATTTTGTTCGGCATTTTCTAGAATTCCATCCTGGAGTTCCATGGAAAGGACTTCAGAATATAGACCCCGAGAACGACCCCGATGTCACTCCTGGAAGTGTCCCCACCGGGCCCACTATCAATACCACCATCCAGGATGTCAACCGCTACCTCCTCAAGAGTGGAGGTGAGGAGAGCGGCCGCCGGCAGCCCGGCACAGAGGGCCTCCCGTGCACATCCGGGGGCACCGGGGTGGCGTGCAGGCTGTGGGGCAGGGACGCTGTGACACACACCTGTAGGCACTTCTCACCATCTGGGGGTAGTGCTGATGGTGAAATGGAGATTGATTTCCTGGCTTAGTACCACATCGTTTCTGACCGCTGAGCTGTAAGATCCCGAGACTGCGCATGCAGCTGCTCAGAAAAAGCTCCCACCTGAGATCTGTTTATGCTACGGGCGATTTGACCCCTTCGTCTTCCACCTCAGTCTGTTTCCTTCCACAAAGTCTGATAGAAAGACTGAAATCCGCCTCCAGCGCTGTGTTCCGGGCGCAACTCGGGGTGCTAGTTCTGGGTGCTCGCTGTGTCAGACTCAAGCTTCCGGGGGGGGCAGGGAGCAGCTGGCTGGGCCGTTGGAAGCATCTGGGCGGCTCTCAGGTGCGATGCCACGAGGGCGACGCTGATACGGTGGCAGCACTGGTGTCCGGAGAGTGGGAGGGAATAGCAGGGCGGCCGTGGACACTCGTCCCCAGTAAGGCCACTCAGGTAGTTGGACTGGCACCAGCCAGAAGTCCAACTCGGCCCTCAGTGCTTGTCGCCCTGAGTGTGGCAGGAGGGTTGTGTCCTGGGACAACTGTCCATCAGTGGATTTTGAGGATTGCGGGCAGGTGTGAAGGGGCAGCCCTGACCTGGGTATTGAGAGACCTCGGAAAGTGTCAGGTTGCTCGGCGCCGCACAGAGCTTCGTGCCGGTGCCCCGTGGGTCCTCCAGTGGTCCCTTGGCCCCCGAGTGGCCTCTGGAGCATTGCGGTGACCTCCATGTTTGCACAAGTGTGCTGTGACGGGACGGAGGTGGTGTAGAGAAGGAGGTGAATTCTGCGGGCAGGACCTAACAGCCGTCCTCCCATCCAGAGCGGCTGAGGCAGAACAGGCCGAAGGGCATCTAGAAGTGACAGGGGTCCTGGTGTCAGGATCAGATGAGAAAGTGGGGTCTCCGGCTCCAGGGTAGAGAGGCAGGCAGCCATCCAACCTGGGCACCTCGAAGCTTCATGTGATGTCATGTGACTGCGGGGGCTGTCAGGGGCCGATCTTGGACAGCTCCTGCCAGGCCCCTCCTGCAAGCCCTGGGGAGCCCTTGCTCCTGTTCCTGTGCCCTCGTGGTTTGTGTTTGGGAGAAGGAGAACATACAGGACTTCTCTTTATGTAGCCCTGGGCACGTGGTCATGCCACTGCCCCAGCACCAGCACAGCCAAGCTGCAGAGGCCGGACCTCGCCCCCACCTTTCTCCAGAGAGCTGTGTGCTGCTCCCCACACACCCATCGGCTTCCAGGCAGCCCCTGTGGCTGACCTTGCTCAGGGACCGAGCCACAAATGCCATCATACTTTTTTATAGTTTGTTTTTGGTTGTTTTTTTTTGTTTTTGTTTTTGTTTTTTGAAGTAGGCCCCACACCCAACATGGGGCTTGAGCTCATGACCCGGAGATCAAGAGTCACGTGCTCCCCGGACTGAGCCAGCCAAGCGCCCCAGTTTTTTTGTTGGTTTGTTTGTTTTTTTAATTTTTAAGTCCTCTCTGCAGCCAGCATGGGGCTTGAACCCACAACCCCAAGATCAAGAGTCCCATGTTTCACCGACTGAACCCACTGGGCACCTCCCCTCCCAGCTATTGTAGTTTTGACCAAACAGCTTGACCTAAAGTCCAGAGAGAATGAAAATTTAAAAAACATGCCCTAGACGGAAAACAGGGAGAATAGCTATTAACCTCTTGATACTGACTTATTTTACATGTTTTCATATGTAATTCTCTATTTTCTTCTGTTGAGTATCAACTATACTAGGTGTTGCTTTCTGATTTGCATTTTTGTTTTTCATTTACTGCCATTGACGTTAAGTTCTGATTTGATATTAACCTGCAGATTACAAGTCAGTTTTAATGTTCGTGAGTTTTCGTGCCCTCATTCTAAAGAGGTCGATCACAGTAGGGCAGCTGTAGACAGCTGTGCAGGTTGCACACTGCACAAGTCTGAGAGGTGCCCCATGCCTGGTCATCTCTGTGAAGCATATACCCCTGGCGTTGGTCAGCGCACCAGCCCAGGTGGGCCCCTGCATCTGGCTTCCATGTCTTGTGAGATTCTGTTTGTAGAAGTAAATGTGACAAGCACACTGTCACGTGCTCATGTCCCCACCCCACCAGCTTCCACACACTGGTGGAATAACTTTCTGAATCAGAGGAGCTCAGATTCTGTTCTGCTCTAACCCAAACTGTCAGCACTGCTTCACCCTTCTTGTTCCCCACCTTCCTGCTCTCGGAGAAGCCTGGGGGAGGGTGACATGGAGCCGCCGGACAGCAGGGAGCTGCACAGGGGCGGCCACCCCCCACCAACAGCCTCCCTCCCGGGGCACTAGGAAGTGTTTTCACAGGAGGGGACTGTGGTTGGGGGAACAGTCCTCCAGTTCCCCACACGAGGCTCTGCCTCATGCCTGTGTCACCAGGGAGAGGCTCAGACAGGACCTAGTGGACACCTGAGACATTCTGAGTCGGAATGAAGTGCTGGTCTTTCTACGGTAAAATATATAACAAAAAGCTTAGAGTTTCTTGGTTTTTTGATTTTGTGGATATTGTTTGAGGTGTGAAAAGATGGGGAGTGCCCTGTACTGTGAGTTTTAGCCTATGTGGGAGGGAGTCAGCACAATCAGTTCATGTTCTGGGCGGCATTCTTGGCATTCTGCCACCAACCCTCTTCTCCCGTGCCTGGACACCTGGCCCCCGAGAGGCTGCCACTGCCTCCTGGGCCCTGGGATCCAAGGGTCTGCCTGCCCTGGCCGTGGCCCTGACCATGTCACACCTATATGGTCAACTTCCTGGCCACAACCAGCCCCTTTGGAGCAGCCTCCCTCTCGGTGGGTGGCATGGTCACACTGCCGGGCTCAGGGCTGCCCCAGCGGCCGCCACCCACCTCTCTCAGCGCTGTGTGTGCTTCCGCAGGGTCCTCCCCACCATCATCTCAGAGTGCCGCGCTGCCTTCCTCGAGTGCCTGGCCGCTCAGTGCCTCCGGCTACGGTCGCTCTTTCAGCAGCATCGCGCCCGCGCCCAGCATTGCAGGTACGCACTGGCTTCTCCTGCCGTCTGCCCACTCGCCCCGGAGCTGGGGGGCCGTGCGGTGTGATGGAGAGGGGGCCTGGGCACCCCTGCCCCCTGCCGTGTGCAGCAGGAATGGGGACATGGCCTCTGCGGGGCAGTCGTGAAGGGCACGTGGCTGTAGGCCAGGGCACATCTGCTTCCACGGACCTGCTCCCCTCTCGTCCCCTCCCCCGTGGCTGCAGCATGAGGGGGCACAGGGGTGCAGCGCGTGTGGGCGGCCCCCACTGGGAAGTCGATGAGGGAGATGAGTAGGTCCCAGAAAGTGTGGCCGCTTCCCGCCTGTTACCTCCTCTGTTACCCTAGGCTTTTAGAAGATTTTGAAGTAAGACCTTTTGTTTAGGCTTAGAGGAGAATTGAGAAGTGTTTGTCATAAAAACTTCAGGGGAATCTGAACCAAAAAATTTTAAGACAAGGATATAAAGAGATGCAGGCCCAGACGCTAACAAGATGTGTGTCAGGTTTGTAAGTAGATAGAAGTCTTAAAGAAGGAATGTTGTTTACAGACTTCAAATATGTTTCTGTATTCCTTCAAATCTTGTCATTCAGACCTTTTTGAATCAGTGTGAGGATGCTGTAGGAATCCCTCCAACGCCAGTACCTAGGGAAGAAAGCCGTTCTGATACGGTACGGCACCCTTTTCCTTCCCTCTTCGCAGTCAGTTTATCATTTTATTTTGACCCCAGTGTGTTAACACACAGTCTCAGGTACGGCCGTAGTGACTCAACATGTAGTTTAGCATCTTACTGAAAACAGAGAGTTTCTGGATTATGTCATTCCTTCTGTTTATTCTTCCTGATGTTTACAGAGGAGACGTATGTAGACCTTTAATACTTCTGTGATCATGTAGCTGAAGAGAAGGGGCAGAGCCTAATCATTTCCCCGTATCTCCAGCCGTTTTTACAGCATTTTTGCTTTTCCGACCACTGACACCTTTGCTAAGATTAGCGTGCGTTTGTTTGAAGCCCTGGTGGCTAGGGGTGGAGGGGAGCTCCACCAGGGTCTGTGTTGGCCTGGTCGCTGCAGTGCTATGCTAGGACCACCGTGACAGTGGCCACTCTGTCGCCAGCACTTCCTGTCTGGTCATGCTGGGCAGGGGAGGCGGGCCTGGCAGACGTCCAGGTGTGCGCACCTCCCAGCTGAGGCCTGCGTCAAGAGAAGCTGGCGTTCGGAGTCATTACCAGTTGGGTCTTTTCCTCCCAAAGAGCCTTCAGACACTCTGCACCCCGTGGAGGCACTAAGATGCCAAACACTCATCCCCCAGCTGCTGGGCCACGCGCGTTTGTTTCCACCGTGCGGCCCGGCGGGCTCGTCTCAAAGCTGTGGGGTGTCAGGGGGCATTGCCTTGAAAAGGGACTGGTTGCTAAAGGAATGGTGTAAAGGATCTACACATTAGGCTTTTGTCCTCGATTAACGTGTTCCATTATAAGCTTATCCCAATAGAAGATGTCAGTGGTTCATTTTAACCTCGAACTGCAAAAATGCTGTTTCCTCAGTGGCAAACTTAGTTCTGGCACAGTCAGCGAATTCAGCATCAGCCTCCCAGCGAGGCCTCCTCAGGGCACTGGGCACAGGCCGGTGGTCAGTCTTTAGGCAGGAATTCAAGAGTGCACACACCCCCGTGTTCTCGCATGGGGGCGCTTTCCTCGGCATTTCCTGTCCATCCCCCTGGTCTGCTGGTGCCGGAGAGCACCTTGCACGCTTCTCCACACACTGCAGTGACGTCTTCCGATCTCCAGAACCCCTGTGCTCTGTCTCCCTGCCTTTCTAGGTAAACTGTCAGACATCAAATCGACGTGGTCCTCCGGCCCTGCCTCCCACACACAAGCCTCTCTGTCTCACGAGCTGTGGAAGGTGCCCAGAAGCACTGCTGCCCCCACAAGGCCGCCTCCAGGGTTAGCCAATCCCAAGCCTTCCTCCACCTGGGGAGCCAGTCCCCTTGGCTGGACCAGCTCTTACTCCTCGGGTACGAGTCCGGGCGCTCGGTGTGCGGGCGGGCCAGGGCGGGGCGCGCGGGGCCTCCGGGCCTGCTCCGCCGGCCCTTCAGGGCGTGAGTGTGCCCGTCATCTTGTCCTCTGGCTCCTTGGGAAGGACTGATCCCCCACCCCTAGAACCTGGAGAGCCTAGGAGGGGCCCCAGATTCTCGGGGCAGCGTGTGGGCGGAGCGCCTCGCCGCTGTGGTTTCCAGCTTCTGCCCGGGGCCCCAGGGTCCGGCAGGTCCGCCCAGAGGCAGGCGGGCCCGGCCGCCACAGCACCCTTCCAGGGGCCATGCTGGGCTCTTACAGAAGGTGCTTCGGCCTTTGATACGTGCTTCTCCACAACATTTCCCTGGAGCAAAGGGCTTTTCAGGCCAGAACCCAAACCAAGCCCCGCGTACGAATCGGGCCCGCATCCTGGCTCCGCAGTTCTGCCGGCCGCCCCCGGGGCCTCTGCCGAGCTGCTGCCGTGGAGCCGAGAAGGCCGAGATGGAACCAGCAGCACGGCGCTCGAAGTCCGCTCCGCGCCCATCCTGGCGGCCCCGGGGGTCTGCTGTGTTAGCCGGAGCGCCTGAGACTGGATTCTCGGGAGCGGGGACAGGCGCTTCTGCCATTCTCCGTCCATCATCCGGCCCCCAGGGCGCCTGCAGGAGTTGGGGAGCTGGGTTCCTCAAACCAAAAAGAGAATGTGGGTTTTCAAAGGTTGAGAAAGGCTTAGAGCGTGCGTGGTGCCGTGTGCGCTGTGTCGCCACACGTGGGGGCAGGAAGCCTCTGGAGGCCGCGCTGACGGGGCTGTCCCTGGCTCATGCAGGTTCCGCCTGGAGCACCGACACCTCAGGACGGACAAGCAGCTGGCTCGTTCTCCGCAACCTCACGCCCCAGGTACGGGTACAGGTCACCGAGCAGCCGGCACGGTCCCCAGTGTGTTCCTGCCACCCCTGATGCATGCCGGCCTCTGCGCCGGGGACCCTCACTCGGGCCCAAAGACAGCAGGGGCAGTGCGGGCAGACAGCCTCCATGTTCTGGGGGAACTGTTTGCTTTTTACTCTTTTGAGGCTTTTAAACAGAGTCGCTTGCCTTTAATTCTACCTACCAAAGAGTCATTTGTCCTGTGCTCCCCTTTCCTGGGATCAGGGGCCGCAGGGCTGCCACGACCTGTAGGCTCTGTGTGATGGGCCCCGGCTGGGTGGGTGGGAGGCCACAACCAAAATGGGGTCTTTTCTTTCTCCTGATTGACGGAATTCACGGGATATAACTGAAACACCCAGGATTTAAAAGTTCATAGTAAATGACAAGGTGTAAAAGGTTAAAATCATGAAGTCATATATGCTGAGCCCTTTTAGAGACAGACCTTTGCCCAGGGGTTAGTACTCCCTGGCCATATACATTTTCTTTGAAGAATGTCGTGGAAGAAGTCACGGGAAGTTCATTACCGCCCCCTTTGCTTCCTCAATCAGATCGACGGCTCCACCCTGCGGACGCTGTGTTTGCAGCACGGGCCTCTCGTCACCTTCCACCTGAACCTGACTCAAGGCAACGCCGTGGTCCGCTACAGCTCCAAGGAGGAAGCCGCCAAGGCCCAGAAGTCCCTGCACATGTGCGTGTCCTGGTCGCTGTTGGCTGTCCCCGCGGTGGCACTGGGTTCGGGCTCCCTGGGAGCGTCCAGGGCTGCCATGAGAAAGCACTACAGGCACAGACACTCATCACCTCTCAGTTCTGGAGGCACCAAAGTGTTGGTGGGGTCGGTTCCTTCCAGGGCTCCTGTCCTTGGCCTGCAGGAGGCTGCCCTCTCCCTGGGTCCTCACATGGTCGCCTCTCAGTTGAGGATGCGTGTGTCCCAACTTCCCTTCAGAAGGACACAGGTCATCGTGGATTAGTGTTCATTGATGGTCTCATTTTACTTCCATGACCTCTTGCAGACCCGTCTCTAAGAACAGGCACAGCTAAGGTGCCAGGGGCTAGAGCTTCCATGTGGGTAATTGGGGGGCCAGGATTCAAACCATAGCAGGTGTCTTGTGAAACGTGTTTCTTCTGCTGTGGAGTTGCCGTGGCCCTGCGCCCCAGTAGGGACAGGCGTCCTAAGAGTGTGCACATAAAGTACGGTGCCACAAGGAAGCCGCTGTCTCCACCAGGCATGTGACCCACCTTCCAGTCCCCGCCCCCCCCCAGCCCCGGCGCTGTTCACAGGACGCCCTTGCTAAGCTGTGTCAGGGGGCGGACTCAGTGACAGCCTTGGAGCCATGGGATAGCTGGGTCCCACGGTGGTTCTGTTTTAATTTTCTGGGGAACCTCCAGAGTGGCTGAACTACTTTCCATTCCCCTCAGCCATGAGCAAGGGTTCTCTTCTCCACACCCTCCCCAACACTTGTTACGATTTGTCTTCGGGAGTCGAGCCGTTCTAACAGGGGTGGCGAGGTCCCATTGGGTTTTGATTTGCATTTCCCTGACGCCCAGTGACGCCCAGTGACACCGAGCGTCTTTTCACACACCTCTTGGCCATCTGTATGTGTTCTTCGGAAAAATGTCTGTTTAGTTCCTCTGCTCATCTTTTAGTCGGATTTTGGGGTTTTTGTTGTTGTCGTCACTGAGTTACATGATTGTCTATATATTTTGAAAATTAACCCCTTATCAAGTAAACACTTCGTGAATATTTTTCTCCATTCCATAGGTTGTCTTTTCATTATATGGACAGTTTCCTTTACTGTGCAGGAGATTTCTAGTTTGATGTAGATCTATTTACTTTTTTCTTTTATTGCTTGTGCTTTTTTTTTTTTTTAAGTTTTATTTACTTAAGTAATCTCTGTGCACAACGCAGGATTCCAGCTCACAACCGTGAGATCCAGAGTCGCACGTACTTCCAACTGAGCCAGACAGGCGACCGTGTGCTTTCAGTGTCATATCAAAAAACTATTGCCAAGACCAGTGTCAAGGAGCTCTTTCCCTGTTTTCTTCCAGGAGTTTTATGGTTCCAGATGTTATGTTTATGTCTTTAATCCATCTCTCGTTAACTTTTGTGGGTGATGGGAGACAGACGTCCACCGGTCACTATTCCCCACGTGCTTCTCCAGCTTTTCCAGCAGATTTGTTGGAGAGACTGTCCTTTCCCCATTGAGTGCTCTGGTGCCCTCAAGTACAAATCAGTTGTCTACATGGAGCTCTGTTTCTGGGCTCTCTGTTCTGTTCCCCTGGTCTGTGCCCCTGGGGTTTTTTGCCAGAACCGTACTGTTTTGACTCCTAAGGCTTTGGAGTATAGTTTGAAATGAGCAAGTGTGATACCTCCAGCTTTGTTCTTTCTCAGAATCGCTGGGGCTGTTTGGAGTCTTTGTGGCTCCTTACAAATGTCTGTGAAGAATGCCGCTGGGATTTTTATAGATGTTACATGGAACCCAGAGATGGCTTTGAGTTGCCTGGATGGCCTCTCATTTTATCTTCTTCAGTCTCTTTCAATTAGGTCTTTTAGTTTTTTGTTTGTTTGTTTTTTAAGATTTTATTTATTTATTTGACAGAGAGAGGGATCACAAGTAGGCAGAGCAGCAGGCAAAGAGAGAGGGGGAAGCAGGCTACCCACTGAGCAGAGAGCCCCGATGGCTTGATCCCAGGACCCTGAGATCATGACCTGAGCCAAAGGCAGAAGCTCAACCCACTGAGCCACCCAGGCACCTCTAGTCTTTTAGTTTTCATTGTATAAAGTTTTCACTTCCCTGGTCACATTTATCCCTAAGGGGGGTTTTTTTGTTGTTTTTTAATGCTGTCATGAATGAGGTTTTTCTTTCTTCAGATATTTCATTGTTAGTACATAGAAATGCAGCTGTTTTTCATATGTTTGTTGCACATCCTGCAAACTTTACTGAACTCACTGATCACTTCCAGCCGTGTTTTTGGTTAGGTCTTTGGGGTTTTCTCTGTAGAAGATCACGTCCTCTGCAAATAGTGACCGTTTCAGTTCTTCCTTTCCGATTTGGATGCCTTTTATTTCTTTGTCTTGCCTGATCGCTGTGGCTAAGGACTTCTGGGGGGCTGTGGAGTACAGATGGCAAGAGCAGGCGCGCTTGCCTTGTTCCTGACCTTAGAGAAAACGCTTTCAACCTCTCGCCGTCAAGTGTGATGTTAGCCATGTGCGCGTCGCGTATGGACAGCCTCGCTGACCCGGCGCAGCGCTCCTTCTGTCCCGTTCGTGGAGGCTCTTTAGCATGAAAAGTCGAGTGTTCTGTCAGACGCTGTCGCGGCATCTACTGAGACAGGGGGACTTGGATCTTTCCTCCATCCGTGTGCTGTGTCACACCTTGTGATCTGCACGTGTTGAACCATCCTTGCGTCTTAGGAATAAATCCCACTTAACTGTGGACGTGTAGTCCTCTTTATGTGCGGTTGAATTCGGTTTGCTTAATACTTTGTTGAGAATGTTTCCACGGTGTTCATCAGGGATGTCGGGCTGTGGTTGTCTTGTGTCCTGATCTAGCTTTGGTAGCAGGATATCATGGGCCTCATAAAAGAGTTCAGGAGTGTTTCCTCCTCTCCCGCGTTTTGAAGAGTTTGAGAAGAATTGGTGTTCATTCTCATGTAAATGCTTGGTAGAATTCACCAGTGAGATCACGTGGTCATGGGCTTTTCCTTGCTGGGAGGTTTGTGGTCACTGATGCGGTCTCCTTACTCGTTACTGGTCTGGTCAGATTTTCTGTGTCTCCATGATTCAGTCTTGGTAGGTCATGGTCATCTGTTTCTAGGGATTTGTCCATTTCCTCTAGGTTGTCCAGGGTGTCAGCGCAGAACCCTTCCTGGAGTTCTCAGGACGCTCCGTACTTCTGTGGTGTCAGGCAGTCCTGTCTCCTCCTCCAGTTGTGATGGTGTTTATTGGAGTCTTCTGGCTTTTTCTTAGTCTAGCTGACGCGCTGTCAAGTTTTTTATCTCCCAAAAAACCAGCTCTTAATTTTGTTGCCGTCCTGCTCTTTTAGGTGTGTTCTGGGAAACACTACCATCTTGGCCGAGTTTGCCGGCGAAGAAGAGGTGAACCGTTTCTTGGCCCAAGGCCAAGCGCTGCCACCCACCTCCAGCTGGCAGTCCAGCACGGGGACCGGCCAGACGCGGCTGGGTGCCTCGGGCAGCTCCCACGGCCTGGTGCGCAGTGACGCTGGCCACTGGAGTGCCCCGTGTCTGGCCGGCAAAGGAAGCAGTGACCTGCTATGGGGCGGGGTCCCCCAGTACTCGAGCAGCCTGTGGGGCCCGCCCAGCAGTGACGACGGCCGGGTCATCGGAAGCCCCACCCCGCTGAACACTCTGCTTCCCGGCGACCTTCTCAGTGGGGAGTCCATCTAGGACCGAGAGGACCCCATGGGCGCCACAATCATCAGCACTAGGAAGAAGAAGCTGACCCTTTCCAGTCCGGGCGGCGCTGAGGACCCCGCGTGACCTGAGCAGCCTGGCAGCCCTTTGAGTACCTCTGTCCAGTACTGAAGACGAGCCCTGGCCGCAGTCCTTGCGAACTGTTCACGAGACAGTGCGGGCTGCGCTCGGTCGGTGTCACGTGCTGACGACAGGATGTTCCTCATAGCTTTTTATTTTGTGTTGTCTTACGTTTGTATGGTGTGTTGTCGTTTTGATTTTTTAAGTATAAAAGCTGCTTAGAATAGTTCTATCATGAAGGGCACTTTTCAGATTGTGGGCTGGAAAGGGTTATTTTATCAAGGGGGGCGGGAGGGAGGGAGACGAGAAAGCCTATTTAAAACGAGCCTGTGACGATTATGCACATTACCAGAGGCGGACCCCGTAATCAGGGGGAGCTGGTGTCCATCACTGGGCGCAGAGCATGGGCTCCATGCGGCGGGCCTGGTGGCCCAGACCGGCGAGCTGCGCGGAGGCGGCGGCCTGCGGCCTGCTCTCTGCTCCCATGGGTCCGCCTATGCACATTACCCTTGTTTCATTACTTTTTCATGCCATTTTTTTTATCCCAAAAAATATTTTTTAAAAGTTAAAAAAAAAAAAAGACATATCAAACATGCAAATACTTGAATCCAGCAGGCCAATAAGGAAATGTGAACACTTGCCGCGTCGAATTCTACACTTCCAGGCTGACGTCAGTGCGCAGAAACAGGCTCTAGGAAACATTTCTGAGTTCACAGCCTATGTGCGTGTGCATGTGCGTGTGTGTGGAAATAGAAGCGTGTGTGCGTGTGTGTGCGTGCGCGCGTGGGCGCACTTTCTGTGTTTGTGTGTTCCGTGTGTGAGGGATTTAACTGTGGGTTTTCCCTTTGATTCAGTATATGCTTTTTTTTTTGGCGCATTGGTCAAACGTTTGTTACTATTATTAGCTTCTAACTTTGCACTGAGTGTCCCTGCCCTTCCTTTTGCTAACCCTATACATGAAAGAGAATTCATAGGACAGGGCTGGTGACAGTTCACGTGTAAATGTTTACTCAAGGACTCTGTTATCGCGTTTAAAAATTACAGTGTATATCTCTGGAGAAATAATCTGTATACCTACCTTTAGCAGCTTTTTATTGTGGACTAATGCAAGAGAATTACCAGAGTATTGCACCGTGTTTCCATATGGACTAGAAAGTGAGAGAGAAGACAGCTGTTGCAGAACTGTGGCCATAGATCCTCGCGGAGACCGGACGGCTCCGCGGGAGGAACGGAGACAAGCACTTGGACGTGGGTGGTGACCGCTTTCGGAGGAGCCCGTGCTTAGGGCTCCCACCTGTTTACAGACCTTTTTTTCTCCTTCAGACTTTAAAATAAAAAAATTTTAAAAAGGAATTTAAAAAAAAAAAGAAAAAAAAAAGAAAAAAAAGAGACTTCCGTGGTAAAGAAACCTATTTTCAGAATGCAGATACGCTACTTCAGAGCTCTGGGATTGAACAGTGTCGTCGCTTCCCTCCGGCCATCGTTGTGGACTGTCGATTGTCCCCCTTCGTCGAGGTGACGAGACGTTGTGGTCACTGTCTTGCACATGCGGACGCGCTCTCAGGAAAGCCAGGGTTCCCGAGGGGCAGCTCCACACCATTTCATGTATTTTGTAACCCAACTCCTAGCACTGAAGATGTTATTAAAAAACAAAAAAAAAAAAAATAAAGAAAAAAAAAGAAAAAAGGAAAAAAAAAAACACAAAGAAGAAAAATACCTAATCTCTAATGTGTAGCAGTTACATATTTACCAAATAACGGACTCAAAAGAAATAGATGTTTGAAGAGTGCTTTATATATTAAAAATTGCTTTATGTTTTAAAAATGATCAATGTTTTGATTGTTTTGCAAGAAAGACAGACAATGGAGTAACATACCCTCAAGTATGTTTAAAAATATATGAACATTGTGCTCCCTGCCTGCTTGATCAGGAAACTTGTGCATTACATTTTTTTTAATTAGCTTTTTAATGGTTTTATCAAAACAAAACAAAAGAACAAAAAACAAAAAAAAACAAAAAACCCACAAAAAAAACAAAAAAAGAAGGTCCTGCAAAATTGCAGATCAACAAAAGCTGGTTTTATAGAGGATCATGAACTATGCACAAACTGGGTTCAAGACTTGTTTTCTCAAGCTGAGTCGTGTTAGCGAAACCAACCTTCCTCAGAGTACTAGCATCTCATTGCCGTTACATGCGTTCTATATATTCGATGTACATACCCTCACGTGTGTATATCAAATATATGTGCGTGCGTGCGTGTGTGTGTGCGTGCGGGCACCCGACGGCTCTCCTGCTGCCGCTTCGCATCGAGCTGTAGAAAAACTGAGAATTTTAAATTGGGGATGGAAGTAAAGACTCTGTTTGTTTTTGGGTTTTGTTGATTTTTTTTTTTTGACCTTTTTCTTTTGAATTAAAAGATGTCTGTAACTCTGAGATTAAAAAACAAGTTTGTGGCTTTTAATGTTTTTTCCTCATAGAATGTGATCGTTGAAGAACATGCACCGAAAGTTGCTTTCCGAAGTACAACGCTTTGTTGAATCTTAATAAATTGCAATTTTTTTCTTGGCTGTTCAAATAAATGTGTTTTTTTATTTTTCACAGACAGAGAGCATCGATTTGCGCTTTGTACGTGCTGGGGAGAGCGCTGTTGTGCCGTCCGTAACAAATTCCCTGCCTCTGTTCGTGATATCCTTAGAGAGTTTCCCTTAGGTAATTAAATGAGCTCTGAATTTCTGTTATTTGGCTTGTAATTTTACCGTGTGTTTTGCGGCTTTGCAGTTCGCACTGAAGCCTTACTGCTGATCACCCAGAGGCCGCAGCAGAGAGGGTGAGCTCGCCGCCGCCGCCGCTGCGCCGCATCGGAGATGTAGCCGGGGCCCGTGGGCCGACCCGGTTTGGGCCTCGGAAATATTTGGACCAAAGAGAGTAATGAAGGTCTTTTGTGTTTCCTGGACATTTTATTCATATATCCTTGTAAAGTAGCCTCAACCTGTGAAAGGTGACGTTCGCAAAGCATTTTGCACAGGCAGAGTGGATGGACCTCAGGGCGCCGCAGGAGGCTGTGGCTCTGTCCCTGTGGCATCTCCAGGGGCAGCTGGAGAGCCGGCCCACTCCAGCACCAGGACCTTAAGTCACTTGAGCAAGCGTCGGTGCTTCTGATCACCGGGGTTATAAAGACGGTCTCTGGGAGGCAAGCCAACGTGTCCTCTGACCCCTGCTCAGAGACCAGCAGAATGAGTGCCTGGGACAAGGGGTGAGCTCTCAGCTCTGCCTGACCTCTTCGGAAAGTCACGAAGGACAGTACTGAAGGGGCGCCGGTCGGGAGAAGTGAAGAGGGACGGGAGGCAGAGCACAGCGAGCATTCTGCCGAGCAGGGCCCGGCGTCTCCAGAGTTACTGGGAGAGGCCCTGCTCTCCCGGGTCACGGCCTCGGAACATCCAACGGCTGCGCCAGGCTTCCTGCAGGAGGTGGCGCGGCCCCAGGCCCAGGAGGCCGGATTGGATTTTGACAGCCTGGGGGAAGCAGGGGATGGGTGGCTGACACAAGGTAAACTGAGATCTGGAGTGACTGCTCGTGAGACCGGGCTGGGGAGCAGGGGTCCCGGTACCCCTGGTAGCAAAGAAGGCTCCGTGTCTAGAATCAAGAAAACAGGTGCGGAGCCGCACTTCTTATGAAATTGTTCTGACGACACCGTAGGGGAGTGGCAGAGACCAAAAGGGTGCGGTGGGTTGTAGCAGGACTTCAGAGAGAGCAGGGTCTGAACAGCAAGGAGGCCAAACACTGGTTCTAGTGACAAAGACGAGAGCTGAGCACTAAGCACGTGCTTGCTGACAGGAATGAAAACAGAGACGGACATTTCAAGAAGATTCTTCCCAGGGACAGCACATCCAGGATGGACCAGGGAAAACCTACACCCAAGTCCCGGTGGAGTCGTCCTTAATCTGCCAGCCCCATGCACCGCACCTCAGTGTGAGACTGTGCCTCGGCTGTGAAAGACAGAAGCACGTTTCCAGAAGCCCCTAAGTGGGCTTAGTAGACCCCGATCAGATGCTGCCTATAGCACGGAGCAGTGGTCCTCAACCCAGCTGTGTGTTAGAATGATCTGGACTTTTTCTTTTTTAAGATTTTACTTATTTGACAGAGACAGCGAAAGCAGGAACACAAGCCGAGGGAGTGGGAAAGGGAAAGCGGGCCTCCCTCTGAGCAGGGAGCCCGAAGCGGGGCTCGATCCCAGGACCTTGATACCATGACCCGAGCCAAAGGCAGCCCCCCAAGGACTGAGCCACCCAGGCGTCCCTGGACATTTTTTTAAATCCCAGTGCCAGGACACCTTCCAAACCAGTGCAAGCTGCAGCCTTGGGGGTGCGCCCTTGGCTGGGTCCAGTGAGCAGCCAAGGCCGAGAAGCAGCGGTGTGGACGGATCTTGTCATCGGCCCGAAACAGCTATGGGCCTCGCGTCCACTGGAATAGCAATTCCTAAAAGTTCAGTTGGCAATTACAGCTCTTTTTTTTTTTTTTTTAGATTTATTTCAGAGTGTGTGCAACGGGGAGGTGAAGAGGGAGGGAGAGGAGCAGCACTTGCCAAGTGTGGAGCTCAACGAGGGGCTCGATCTCATGACCCTGAGATGTAACCTGAGCGGAAATTGAGTCAGACACTCAACCGACTGAGCCATCTAGGTGCCCGCTTTTTATTTTAAAGCAAAACTGGGTCAAGGATGGTGCTAACTAAGCTCTCTAGAGGACCTGTGTCTTGCGCTCCAGTAGCCGCAGGAGGTGACGAGCTGGGCTGGGTAAGGTCACAGCTGGGCAAGGTCACAGAATACGCCCAAGACCCAAGGCTAACAGGTCAGATGCAGGCCCACTCCCCCAGGGGCTCCACTGTGGAAGGAACCCGGCGAGACGCGCTAACCAGAGGACCCCAGCCACACGGGTATCAGAAACAGCAGGACGGGGGGCAGACGGACACAAGGAGAGCTGGGTCACGCGGTGGCAGGGTGGGCCAGGCAGCCTCAGGCAGAACTTCTTCAGAAAACCTAGGTTTTGCTCTTAAGGCCTTGCAACTGCTTGGATGCGGCCCACCCCCGCCACTGGGGATAATCTTCAAGTCAACAGTTGTCCGTGTTCAGCGCACACCCCGAGTCCCTCGACAGCAGCACGTGCGACTGCCTGAGTGAGGGACGGATGCACAGAGCGCTAGTCCTGTAGGAACCTGGGCAACCCTTCCAGGCAACCTGTCACAGGCGGGCGACACGGATGGCAGTGCCAGCTCAACCCAGAAGTGGCCAGGTTGCGCCCCCCCCCCCGCCCCGCCACCAGACAGTGTATCTGTGATCAGAGGGAGGCACCAGGAAGGGTGGCGTAGCCCAGAGAGCCCTCGGCCAGCCCCACGCCTTCTGAGACCTCCACCCAGCTGCACCCCGCGGTGCTCATGCCCGAGGCACAGGGAAGACCGGCTGCCGGGACTAGCATGAGCTCTTTGCAGAGATCTCAAAGCTCCAGGTCGGGGCGTGGCCATGACCGGCCCAGGAAGCCTGAGCTGTCAGGGGCACCAAGGGCGCCATCGCCCACCTACAGAAGTTTAGGTGATGCCCGGTGAGCCTCTAGGCCACATCAGCAGGTGGCACCTGTCCCTGCCCGTCTGCCAAACAGGAACACCCCCACGAGACCATCTCAGAAAGAGGCGGTTTGGGGGAGCGTGGGCCCAGCTGGGGACACTGCCGGTGCTGGGGGCATCTCCACTATGGGTTTGACCTTGGCCCTCCCCACTGCCTCACCCAGGCCTGACCTTTCCTCTTCTGGACCCCCCCCACCGTGGGATGAGGGGCAGTGGGGCCCGTCACTGCTCTCGTCCTGCTTCCCCACCTGAGGCCACTGCCCCAGCTTCTGCAGACGTGGGACGCTGGGGCTGTGACGGCCGAGCCCTCCTTCCCGTACTCAGGTTCACGGCATCCCACAGGACCCTCAAACAGCCTGGCAGGATCTGGGGTCATCACACCACCAGTCACAGGCAGCCAGACCCCCTCCTGCCCCAGGCCTGGGTGCTGGCCGCCCCTCTGCCTGGCAGGCCCCTCTTCCATGGCTCATTGGACCCTGAGAGCTCATCCCCGCCAGCCTCTCAAATGTGCCCTGCACATGCCTTGGCCTGATGACCACGCAGTGTCAGCACTGACCGCTTCATCGCCCTGGACGCCGCCCTCCTGGCTTGCTGGCACAGGTGCGAGCCTCCAGGGCACAGGCTGGTCAGGGGCAACCTTCAAGCTGTGCTTTGCGGTCCACCCTGCCATCTGGGGCTTAGCCAGCAGAAGGCGCCCTGCGCTCCGCACCAGGCGGCCCCCAACCCACACCTCGGAGGGCACTGGAGGGCGGAGTGCCGAGAAGCATTCCGTCGGAAAGAGGAACTGGGGGGGTGGGTTCCCACGCCCTCCACCCAAGGCTGTGCACCGGGTGAGGGCACAAGGCACAGCAGGCCCGCCTATGAGCACAGAATCCCAGGGGCGGCTCATCTTGCAAAACACGTTTTATCAGAATAAATAGTCCCCACAGGACACCATCCACGGGGGCCCCCCAACCACTTGCCCACCCTCCAGTGCCAGCCTCGATGCGCTGCAGAGTCCCGGGTCGGTAGTTCCCCTACAGGGCCAGGGGAACGGAGAGTGGCCCAGGCGCAGGCCGCACCTGTGAGCAGACACAGAGCCTCCAGGCCTGTCGCTGTCCTACCAGGCATCCGGATCGTCCACCAGCCTCTCGGCCTCCTGGCTTCTACCAACCCTGCCAGAAGGGGGAGTCAGCGAGGAGCCCCAGGGACCTGGGGGTATGTGGGAGGCTGAGGAGTCCCTCCGGGCGGGCCGAAGCCAGACACCCAGCAGCCCCCCTCGGGAACTGCCTTCAGGCATCCCGACCGTAAAGACGCGTCTGGACAGCCTCAAAGGGCCGGACAGACCTCCCCTGTGTCTGTAGGTGAGGCGGGGAGGGTGGAGTCAGACGGCTCAGTCTGTGGGTCCCTGCTGCCTAGGGATGAGCCCCAGGGCCTCGGATGGCCCCCCTGGCCTGGCACATGCACCCCCTGGGGACGGAGAGGGCCAGCTCCTGGGCACTCCGACTTGGGAAGTAAAGGGCCGCAGTGCCCAACTCTGCCCGCCCCACGCACACTTATTTCTTCTCTAGTTTCCTTTTCTCACCAGACTTCACCAGGCCGGAGCAGGAGAGCTGGGAAGGAGGGTGGCCAGGGAGCCCCGCGCACCTTCCCTCCTCACCCCAGCTCCACACGATGCCCAGCCCTGGCCCCCTCCCCCCAACACTCACACACCAAGTGCCTGACCCCTCCCAGGCCCCTCACCTGCTCCTCTCCTTCCTCTCGTAGACAGAGTGAAGCCTGTTGATCAAGAAGACTTTGTCTTCCCCCTCCTAGAAAGGCCAGAACACAAAGGGTGAGTGGACAGTCATCCCTCTCTGTCTGTCTGTCCGGAACAGACTACTCCACATGACAAGCACAAAATGTTTAAAGGGGGAAAGGGCACCAAACGACAGAAAAACCAAGAGCCGGGCAACGGGCATACGTATAGATAGATCTAAGCTTCCTAGTGGCCAAGGCGAAAAAGGACATGTGATAAGGGGCACAGGAAGGCCACAGAGTCAGCCTGACTTCATTTAAAACTGGCATCGCCACTTACTGACTCTGTGTTGGGCAAATTACCTCCTGTCTGACCGTTTACACCATCTGTAAACGGGAGATAAGGGTGACTGCAGCGTGGGGCTGTCTGAGCTTCTACTGTTCTAATGACCACCAAACTGGTGGCTTACGACAACACAAATCCGTCTTTCAGTTCTGGAGGTCAGCAGTCCAAAACGGCTCTCACTGGGCCGAGGATCACGGTGTCAACGAAACTGGGTCCTTCTGGAGACTCTCGGGAAGCAACCTTCCTTCCTTTTCCAGCTTCTGGAATCTGCCCGTAGCCCTTGGCTCTCTGCCCCTTCCATCCAAGTCCGTGGGTACGGAGGGCCATGTCCGCCCTGCCCTGGCCCGGGAAGAGCCACTCCGGGGGCCTAGCCCAGCCCAGACCTGCAGCTCCCACGCCCCGCCCTGGTCTGCAGCCGGGGCCTGCCCGGAGAATGGTCTTCCTGCTCCCAGATTGCTAGCAGGTAGAGCTAGGACCCTCCTCCTGGCGCGGCCGTGCACCCACCGGCCCCGCCGCCACCCCAGACCCCGCAGGCGCCCTGACGCGCCACACGGTAGGGCAGCAGCCAGATGGCAAAAACCCAGCCTCCGCCAGAATGCCCGGCCTCGAGCCCTGCTCCCTGGGGTAAAAGGGAAGCAGACGGGGCTCCTAGTGTGTTCCCTGAGCCCCCCGAGAAGTGGGAGCTGTCCTTAAGGGACCTCCTGCTTGGGATCCGGGCCCTGCACTGATGAGCCAGCAGCCGGGGCCCCCGCCTACCGCCCCCAAGCCTTGTCCTACCCTGGCTGAGCCCCCAGCACGCGCCGGAGGAGGTGCAGCCCCGGCCCCAGGTGAACGCCGGGCCACAGGCACTGCTGGCCCCACAGTGGCCCAGCATCCAGCAGGCAGTGAAAATCTCCTGAAGGAGGGGCGCCTGGGTGGCTCAGTGGGTTAAAGCCTCTGCCTTCGGCTCAGGTCATGATCTCAGAGTCCTGGGATCGAGCTCCACATTGGGCTCTCTGCTCAGCAGGGAGCCTGCTTCCTCCTCTCTCTCTCTGCCTACTTGTGATCTCTGTCTCTGTCAAATAAATAAATAAAATCTTTAAAAAAAAAAAAAAAAAGTCTCCCGAAGGGAAACGGCCGTGAGTAGACTGATGGCAGTAGACTGAGGTCAGAAGACCCCCCGCGTCTCCGTGGAGACCCAGGGTCACTGGCAGGTCCAGCTGAGCAGACCCCAGCAGGACACAGTCCCCAGGCGGGAAAGGGCTCCCCTCGGGCTGGGCTGGAGAAGCTCAGGGCTGGCAGATTCCCAGGGGCCGACTGTGCGGCGGGGGTCCCAGCACCCTGGGCTCCGAGCCCCACCCTGCCTCTCACGCTTTGGTGATAAACTACAACGGGCTTAATAAAACTGATTTAGGGGGCACGTGGGTGGCTCAGCCGGTAAAGCATCTGCCTCCAGCTCAGGTCATGATCCCAGGGTCCCTGGATCGAGTCCCTGCTCAGTGGGGAGCCTGCTTCTCCCTCTGCCTCCCGGCTTGTGCTCTCACTCTCACTCTCCATCTCCAATAAATTTAAAAAAATTAAAAAAGATCTAAATCCGGGCCCACTTTCACCCTTACTCCACTTGTTTGGAAAATGTGGGTCCCCCAAGAAGTCCAAAAGCAATTTCCAATACCTCAAAGACCCCCACAGAGACCCCCGCGGGGCCACGTGCCCTAAAATGCTGTCTTTCCCCACCCGAGCCGCAATCCCACCCGGCTGGAGCCCTGCCCCTGGGGGTGTCGGGGCGGCCGCTGCCATGCTCCCCATCTCTGCTTAGAACCAGCCACACGCAGGAATGTGTCATGTGGCCCACAGAGCCTCTGGGTGGCCGGGTGGGGGTGGCGGCCCCCAGAGCGTGGCAGGGGCGGGGGACACTCACGTTGCTGATCTGCTCCTTGAGGAGGCAGATGACCCTCCGCTGTCCCTTCACCACCTGGATGTTGAGGTAGATCACGGCCCTGCGGGATCAGAGCCAAGCGGTCCGGGCTGAGGGGGTGGGGGGAGAGGGACAGGAGTGCAGAGGGACGGGCCGCGGCCCCCACCCGGCAGGTCTCCACCCGCACTCACAGCAGCAGGGCTGACACCAGGTAGACGGGGAAGGTGTTCTCCACCAGGTACCGGTGCACCCAGGGCAGCCAGGAGACCCGGGGGCCCGCCGCCTCCAGGTGGCGCACCCACACCTTGCCCGCCTCGTACATGGTGTCCAGGGTCCGGAAGGGGCCGCAGGTGCTGGAAGGTTTCACCCTGTGGGGAGAGGGCGAAGGCAACCGCCCCGTCACCCCACGCCGCAGCCCCAGATCCCGGGGAGACGCCACCCCCCGACCGAGGCCGAGCACCACTCACTGCCACACAGCGTAGCAGAGGAAGACGGCGGCTCCCAGGAAGGAGGGGAAGCAGAGCAGTGAGACGAAGACGGTGCTCATGTGGGAGGCCAGCCAGGGTCTGCGGGGCGCCTGGCAGTTGGCCATCAGGCTGGTCTGGGGACAAAGACTGAGATTCGCCACTGCCGGCTGGGGCCTGGGGTGGGGGTGGGGGGCCCCAACAAGGGGAGGGGGGAGGGGGGTGCTTCTGGGAGGGGCCCTCCCGCCCCAGGGGGCAGACAGGCCCAGGATGTGGGCCTGCAGGCTGCCAGGCTGATTTACGGAGGGGAGACTGAGGCACACGAGGGCTGGTCTGTCCACCGTCCCTCATATGCGGAAGACCTGACAGGGACGGCCATGTCCGGTGGCTGGCGGTCTCCGCTGGGCCAGGCCCCGCACCCAGTGTCTTATGAATGCCATCCCTAGCAGGCCCCCGCGGACACGGTCCCGCTGCATAGACCAGGAGACGGGCCGGAAGGAGAAGCTGGCTCTCCACGGAGGACACCCCAGCCCAAGGACAGAGGAGCGGGCTCCCTCCCCTCGGCCCGGCTGCCCGGCCCTGCCCCAGCTGGCCCCCTCGAGCACCCAGCAATGACCACAGGACCCAGCAGGATGGTGCCCAGCCCGGGAAAGGCAGCGATGCTGGGGAGGGCAGTCAGCCATTTCCTGGGGCCGGGGGAGGAGGGGAGGGGTCCAGAGCCCCAGGGCTCCGTGTCCCCCAGCCCCGTGGCCCAGCCTGGTGACGGCACAGTCTCCCGAGGCCCCACCGGCCTCCCGGGTCCCAGGGGACACGCTTACCTTCTTGACATAGAAGATGAGCAGCAGTTTGATGATCTGGACGGCAGGGAGGAGAGGACAGAAGAGGACCCCCAGCCTGGGGAGGCAGGGAGGGGTGCGGGCTGCAGTCCGGAGGCCGGGGTCAGGACCCCCATGCTGCACCCCAGAGTGACAACGGCCGGGCTCAGGGTCACAATGAGACTGCCCCAAGGCCAGGCTGGGCACAGCCCTGCTCCCTGAGATGCGAGGGGTCAGGGCCCAGGTCTCCGCAGAACCCCCAAGCCAGGGGCTTGCTGCAGGCCTAGCAGGGAAGGGGCTCAGCCGTCCCGGGGGCCAGGCAATGCCGGCAAGCGGGAGACACTCACCAGGTCAGGGTCTGCCCGTAAATCAGCTCCAGGACGTTCCCGGCAATGTCGAACTCCGGCTTCTCCCTCCTCTTCAGCTTCTTCTCTGAGATGAGCCTGGGGCAGAGGCGTCCCCGAGGGTCACGTGGGAGGGCCAATCCCAGAGGCCGATCCCCAGCGGGCAGGCCCCGGGGCTGGTGACCCTCCCCGCAGGCGCCCGGCGGATGTCAGGGGACACAGCCAGCTGAGGGCTTCCACCTGAGGGGCTCTGGGCTATGGCTGATTTCCTCTCCGTCTTTTTTCTTGTTTTTAAACCAATCTCTACACCCAATGTGGGGCTCGAACTCAGGACCCTGAGATCAGAGTTGCGTGCGTCACCCACGGAGCCCGGCGCCCCCCCCATCCCGTCTTGGTCTTTTTTCTACTCTCAGGTATGAATGCGCACAGTCAGTGCGCAGTTTTACTGACGGTTCAACACCCCATTTTAAAATTATCAAACTCCTATATTCCCGGGAAAAAAACACAAACAGAAGAAAATAGAAGTAGCAGCTGCCCCGAGCCCGGCAGGGTTCAGAGAACGCCCCCCACGTCCCTCCCTCCGTGTCCCTTCTCGGTGCGTGAGGCGGAGACCAGACACCGTGCTGAAAACCCTCCTCCCTCCCCCCGAAAACACGTCCGTCTGTCTGCGGCTTTGCTCGGCTTGACGGCCGCGCGAGACAGGCTTCGCGGGAGCGGACAGACGCCGAGCGGGGACCTCCAGGTGCTCCCTGCCCACCTCGCAGCCCTCCCGGGACTGTGGGGAGCCCAGGGGCCCCAGCGGCACGTGCAGGGCCTCACCTCCACACCAGCTCCCCGAACAGCGTGTCCAGCAGCACGAAGATGAAGTCCAGCACCGTGAGCCGGTAGAGCTCCTGGCCCACGAAGTTCTCCCAGCACTGGAACAGACGGGCCTCAGCCCCTGGGGACGCCGCAGCCCCGCCCCCCGCCCACCCCGGCAGCCCACCCAGGGGCCCTGCCCCGCGCCCAGACTGGGCCAGACACCACCCAGCCAGCCGGGGAGGGTCCTCCACCCCCACTCCTAGGAGCAGAGCAGCCCCCGCGTTGGGCCCCCGTGACCTCCCGCCTCCCCAGGGCTGCCCAGGGCCACCCTCACCTGGTTCTTCAGGGTGCCCACCCTGCGGCCCAGCCAGTGGTAGCAAAGAATGCCCAGGATGGCCATCTTAAAGATGAGGTTCCTACAGAGGACAAGGAGGTGGGGAGCGCTGAGAGAGGGTACCCGGGGGACAGAGGCCCCGCCCCAGGCCACCTCCCCCCGCCCCACCCGGCCACGCACCTGCAGATGGCCAGGTACACCTCCAGGACCGGGGAGTCCTGCCGCTCCAGGGCCGCCAGGCAGCGGAACAGGTAGGGAGCCCCCAGGTTCAGGAGGCAGACCACCACGGGCAGGGCCAGCAGTGCCCCCTCCTGATCAGCGGACACCGAGCTCTGCAGCAGGAGGGGCGGCAGTGGTCACGGCAGGTGCCGCAGTTGGTAGGTGCTGCGGCCAGGAGGGCCCCCCCACCGAGGTGGAAGGAGGGGGCAAAACTACCTCACAGCACCCCCACCCCCACCCTCCCAATCCCCCACCCCCCCCCCCCCACCCAGCAAGATACCCCCCCCCCCCAGGCTTCGGGTTCAAACCACACAGGAAGAGGGTGGGGACACAGGTGTCAGAAGAGAACCCGAAACAGCAGGGGGAGGGAGAGAGGGCGCAGGGGGAGGGAGAGCCACCCCGGGGAAAAAGCTGCCGGGGGGGGCGGGCGTGGGGGGGGGGG
This sequence comes from Enhydra lutris kenyoni, assembly GCF_002288905.1. Classification (NCBI taxonomy): domain Eukaryota; kingdom Metazoa; phylum Chordata; class Mammalia; order Carnivora; family Mustelidae; genus Enhydra; species Enhydra lutris. The sequence goes on from NW_019154159.1 coordinate 2,756,797, forward strand.
GCTAGTCACCAGGGACCGTCCGAATTCAGCAGGGGTCTGACCCCGCTGTCAGGGCCCTGGGGCGGCCCGTTCTCCCTGCCCGCACCTTGATCATGAGCTCCGAGAAGGCGTAGACGGCCACAGTGCAGCCCACCGTGGTCCCCAGGCAGAGCAGCCACACCAGCCCCAGCACGGCCACCTGCCGCAGCCGCCCGCACGCGCTCCGGGGGCCCTGCCGCCGCTGCCGCTCCGCCAGCAGCTCCTGTGGGCGGCCGAGCCCGTCACGGACCCCGCGCACACGCAGACGCACACGGGGCCCTGCGGAGCGGACACCCGGGGAATCCCGCCTCTCCCACCCCAGTGCTGCCGCCTGTCCCTCCTGGCTGCGTGGGGACCCGTCTCCGGGCATGAAGAGAACACAGGGCAGGGTCTCGAGGCCACATCCTGCCCCCCAGACCCACCAGGCCCCAGCTGTTTCCACCCTGGGCTCCCACTGTATCCTGAGGCACCCCACCCCAACCTCCACCTGCCCCCATCCTCCCTCCCCCCAGCCCTGCCGCCTCAGCCTCCCTCCCTGCCTTGGAGGTAGGCAGCAGCCCCCTCCCCACCTCCTGGCTGACCGGGAGCCCAAGGCGCAAAGCCAGGGTACGTGCTGGTGGGAGCCTCGGGGATCCTGGCCGAGGGCCCCAAGAGCACCCGAAGCCCCTTGCCCTGGAGCCTCGGCCCCGCAGGTTCTCCAGCCTGGGGCTAAGGGCGACCTGAGGACTGAGGCCCCAGAATGGAGGACAGGCCAACAGCAAACACCCACCCTGGGCCCTCACGTACACCGACCCGTGCTGCGAGCACAGTCCTGCTCACAGCCTCCCGCACGCTTGAGGGCCCTGGACACTGACCCCAGCCAGCGGACGAGAGGCAGCCCCAGATGAGACAGTCGTATGAGGGAAAACTCCAGGGCGATTCCCAGGGCTACCTGGTGTCCCTGGAACGGGGGTGACAGGCCAAGACCCCACCCTCATGCCCCGCCCACAGCTCTGGCCGCGTGGGCCAAGTCTGCCGGAGCCGAGCAGGTGGGGACAGCAGCCTCAGGGCCCCCGAGCGGCTCACCTTCAGATGGGTTCGGATGTTGTCGCACTGGAGGCGGGAGGCCCGTCTCTGAGTCACCTTGTGGTCCCAGGAGCAGAAAACGGTGACAGCATGAACCCCTGAGGCGCTGCCCACCCGGTAGCTCTCCCCGAAAGAGCAGGACATGCTGGGAGGGACAGAGCCAGGACAGAGGTGACGAGGGGCACGGAGGCCGCAGAGAGGGCAGTCAGGATGCTCCCCGCAGCCAGAACCCACCATGCACTCTGAGGAGCCCTCTGGGCGCGAGACGGGCCCTCTGCTGGCCCCCCACCCCTCCTCCAGCCCCGAGCTCTGGGCTCCTGCTGCGGGCTGCCGGTCACCCTCCATCAGCCGGTCTAACTCGCTGCTCACCAGCCACACATGGCTGCACTGGGACCCGCCGACGGAGCTGGCGGCCTCCTACACAGACATTGCGGCAGAATATGCCCACTTACCCCAGGCCTTTTGCACGGCCTATCCCGACAGTCAAAACACCTTCCTTACTTCTCCCCCGCCCAACCGTATTCAACCCCCTGTCTGACACGATCACCTCCTCCCAAGCCAGCCTGCCTCCTCCGACGGCCCAGAACAGCCCCGCAAACACCTCTCGGGCACTGCGTCTTCCCAGCCTCCTCACTGGTCTGTCTTCTCCCCTAGACACCAAGTTCCTCGAGGACGGGCCCCACACTCATTCACCCTCCTGCCCTGAGCTGAGCACAGCCAAGGTCCGGAGATGGGAAGGGGATGAGCGGGTGGAAAGAAGGAAGGGTAGACGGAAGGATGAACAGAATTAATGAAGGAGGGATGGATGGATGGAAGGCCGGCAGGATGGACGGACAGATGGACGGATGGATAGATGGATGGATGGAAGAAGGAGGGACGGATGGATGGAGGGACGGAGGGATGAAAGGGCAGACGGACAGATGGACGGGTGAGGGTGTGGACAGGAGGAGGGATCCATAATGAATGAATGAGCAGTCGTCCTCAGAGCCCAGGTCACATGGGGGACCGCTGTTACCTGTACACCAGCGTGATGCAGGTGATGAAGAAGGACACCCCCACCGTGAAGAGGTAGGCCAAGGGCATGTTGTAGGGCAGGGTGTCGGCCTCGCGGCCACACTGACCCTCCGGCGGGAGCGCGCACGGCCGGTTCAGCGTGCTGTTACTGTAGTAGCCGTAGTACAGGACAGTGTGGTTGAAGCTGCCCTGTGGGGAGGAGGCCCCGTGGAGTCACGGACCCTCCCCCTGCCCACCCCTGACCCAGCTTCAGGCTTCACAAGGCAGAGGAAGGGCGCCCACAGGGGCAGGGCGAGGAGAGGGCAGGGCAGGGGCAGGGAGGAGAGCACAGGGGTCGACAAAGGGCCACAGCCATCGTGGGGCTCCCGGGCCCGGGGAAGTCAGGGCAGGACGGAGGTCAAGGAGTGGCCGGCCACGCCCCCCACCCCGCCCGGGAGTCCCGGCACTGGCAGGGGTGGGGACTCCCTGGAGGAAGCTGTGCCAAGATGAGTTCGAAGGGGGGGCCCCGCCCACAGACGCCCCCCACCCTAGCGAGCCCTCACCCCGCCCGTGAGCAGCTCCAGGCCCGTGAAACTGGGGGCAGAGCCCGGGGAGGCGGGCGGCGGGAAGGCGGCCTGCACGCCCACCAGGAAGGCGAGCAGCGGCAGCAGCAGGAGCGCGTTGAAGGCCAGCAGGGTCTTGAGGAAGAGGAAGTAGGAGAGCACGCTGGAGCCGAACCGGCCTCCGATCCGCTTCAGGGCGTAGCGCCAGGGCATCAGGGCCAGCAGGCCCGAGAGCAGCCCGAGCCCCAGGCCGTGCAGGGCCTGCAGGCACAGAGGAGGGAAGGGAAGAGGGGCCGCCCTGAGCCCCCGGGCAAGGGGAAGCCAGGCTCAGAGGTGCAGGGGCCGCGGAGGGGAGGGCGGGTCTGAAGGCTGGGATACCCCACACACGGGACGGCCACAGAAGGGGGGCCCCATCACCCCTGCCCGGCCACCCAGGGCCCGCCGCGGACAGCAGACTCCTACCAGGACGCAGGCGTCTCGGAGCCGGCCACAGCAGGGGAGGAGCCCGCGCCGGCCGGGCCGGCCCCTCTGCTTCCCACTCGGGGTCTGGCTCTCCTCTCTGGGGGCATAGGCGGCATCAAGGCGGGGCCAGGGATGGACCTGACGCTCTCCAGGGGGTACCCGCCGCCCAGCCCCCCCCACCATGGCAGTGGGTCTGGAGATGGCCCGAGGCCGACGGGCACTGACCGCAGGCAGCGTTTCTCAGCCAGGCCCAAGGGCATCGCCCGGAGCATGTGGTCCCGCTGGGCCACCGTCAGGCCCTGCAGCTCCTTCACCAGCAGGAGCCGCTTCTCTGCAGGAGGATGGGGCTGTCAGGGCCCACCGCATCCCTCCTTCCCTCCCTCCCGGGCCCGTGCCCCTGGATAAGACTGTCTGCCCCTGCCGGCCCGCCCCAACACAGACCTCCGCCTGTCCCCCCAGCCCCAGACGACTGCTCTCGGCCCGCACCACTCAAGCCAGACCCTGCCGTGCCTGCCTGTCTTCCTCGCTAGCTGTCTTCACTACCCACTCCCAGCCTATGAGCCCAGTGCCCCTCCTCCTGGACCCTAACTCTCCTCCTGGGTCCCCACAAGCCTCCTGCTCTGACCCCCCCCCACCTGAGCCTCACCCCCACCCTCCTGCTCAGCAGTGATGATGTCCCAACCCCATCCCCTAGCACTTCCCCCCTCACCAGCTCCTGCGAGGTGATGGGGGTCGGGGTCCGTAGACCCACCGCCTCCCTCTCTCTCCCACCTTTGCTACCACCCTGGGAGGGGACACCACCTTACCCCAAAGTGACAGACAAGCGGACACCTGGCCAGGACTGCAAAGCACAAGTTGCCCAGAGCCCGCTCCTCCCCGCCCAGTCTATTACCTACCACAGGGCCTTGAGTAAACTGGGGAGGACACCGACAGGACCCCAGCACAGTGCCTGAGCTCCGGGATCCTGAACGCCACAGGCTACCTGGTTGAGGCCTGACCTGTGACACTGGTCCTGTTATGACCACGGTCCCTTGCCCTCTAGCACTGCCACACCCACCTCCCACCTCAGGGCCTTTGCACATGCCCCTCTGCTCTAGCGTCACTTCCTCCAGGAAGCCTCCCTGGATCTCTGTCCTGCCACATGCCTTTCCTCAGTCCCCTCATCTGAGCTTTGATCTGCTCTTCCCTTTCACTGGCTCCCGTCTGTTCTACTGGGCAGAAACAGGGCACCAGAGAGCAGGACCTGGTCTGCTCACCACCATCCCAGCCCAAAGCCGAGAGCAGCGTGTGCAAACAAGTGCTCAGCACGAGCATGTGGGGTCTGGACACTTAAGGGCGCCGCGTGACATGGGTCAAACCCTTCACAGTCCAGGCCACCCCCACTGCTCGGCTTCTCTGCCCGGGGCCCCCACCCTCCACCCCCCTGCCTAGCCCACTCTCTCACCCTCCTCCTCGAGGGCCGCAGGGTCGAGCTCCAGGTCGTAGAGGCGGAGGCTGGGCCGGGCCGAGCGCCCCACACCCCTGAGCTCAGGCCGGCTGACCCGGCGTCGCAGCTGGACCGTGCGGTTGTAGTACTGGGAGATGATAGCACCACGGCTGCGGCCTGCGGGCAGGTGGAGGGGGAGGGTCGGGGGGGGGGCAGCGCCGGCCTCGCCCCCCTGCCCCTCACCCCTGCTAGGGCCCATGAAGTCTGTTTACTAGAGACCTCGGGTACCACTGTGTTCCCAAGAGCCTATTTTTATCCCTGGGACTCTGGAGTCGTTTCTGGAACCCAGCGAGGCCCACGGGGCTGTGCTGGGGCTGCGCTGGGCCTCCGGGCAGTGGACGGCAGGGTGCAGGGCGAAGGGCCCAGCTCCACGCAACACAGATCCCGCTGAAAGTCCAGCCACCAGGGCCAGGGGAGAGAGGCCCACTCACCAATAGTGCGACTGGGCATGCTGGCCAAGATGCGGAGCGTGGCTGTGCTGTGCGCGCCGGCATCCTCCGGCCCCAGTGGGACTGGGCGGCCACTGCCTGCAAACCACAAAGACTAGTCTGGAGGTCCTGGAGACGCGGCGGCCGGCGGTCTCCGCAGCCAATCCCCAGCCCAGGCCCGCAGCTGGGAGAGGCTGGGAAGGCTCAGAGCCCCACCCGCAGCGCCTGCGCACCGGCCAGGCGGGGTGGGCTCACCTGTGGTCTGGGGGGCTCCGGCCCCCCGCTCCTGCTCCTGCAGCTCCAGCCCCTCCTCAGCCACCCACCGGCTCTGCTCCTGGATGAGCTGGTGGAAGGAGTCGTGCACGTCGCTCTCATCGTAGGGGCTGGGCTCCTGGCTGCCGAGATGGGAGGTGGGCCGGGCGTCAGGACTCGGCTGACCAAGCCCTGCCCCAGCAGCCACCTCCTCCATAGGCTCTGCTCCTGGTGGCCTCTCCCGGGGTGTGGGGGGCACCTCTGCCCTCCAGCCCACCACCCCCCAGCCCCAGCGCACTTACCCGTGGTCCTCTGGGGTCTCAGGAACACTGAGGACAAAGTTCAGTGGCTGGGCCATGTCTACGACCCACGCCCAGCCTGTCTGCCACCCTAGGGCAGCTCAGAGCCTGGGCACAGCCTCCAAGGCCTCCCGCTGCCCATCTGAGGAGACAGGGAGTGGTGTACCGAGGTTGGCTTCCAGTGCCTGGTACCAAACCACCCACTCCCTGAGGACCGTGGGGGATGCCCACAGCCTAGGCCACGGGAGCTGCTGCCTGATCCCCCCCCCCACAGCCAAACACGTGATCAGGTTAGTGACCCCCAATAAACCACATGCCAGATGGACCGAGGGGGAGTCCCTTCCACTGCCTGAGGGACAGCGGAAGGAAGCAGGGGTTCTGAGCAGTCCCCATCGGTTTCCTCTATGGCGCCAGTCCCTGGGAAGGGGGAAGGGGGTGGGTGCCTGTGGACACAACCCTCCTTCCCTCAGGCTCCGCCCCAGGTGTCCACCGCCCTCTTGGGGAAAAAGGTCAGGGCAGCTCCCAGGCCTTCCCAGGCGGGCCCTGAAACCCCAGAGCACTTCCTCTCACAGGAAGCCCCTCCCACGGCCAGCCCTCCCCACCTCTCACCAGCTCCAGGGGCCTCCTCCAGCCGGACTCCCACCCATCCCATCGCTACCCACCCTCACCCCCCAAAACAGGGACTACTGCCCTCCACACTGGGCTGGGCCGGGCCACTGCAAGGTCACCAGTTCTCAGGAGACCAACTCCCCTACATTCCATCACCCTGGGGCCAGCGGGGCAGCTGGCTGCGGGGGAAGGGAGGCTGGGCATTAAACAGGCCGCCTTTGTCCAGCCTTTGTCCTGGCAGAGGGCTCTGTCATTGCCCGGGACAACTGGAACCAGGGTGTCCTTGTCTGGGCGCTTCACCCTGTGGGAGCAAGCAGCCCGGGGCCCAGCCCTGCGTCTGCCCAGCCCTAGGCCCTCCTCCCCCGCCTCCCCTTCCTCCGCGGCAAACTCAGCGCTCAGAAAAGTTGGGCTTGGCTCAAGGGGGCTCACCTGGGCTCACCCAGGCACTGCCTAGGACTTCTGCCCCGCTGACACCCAGCGGCTGGGCACCGTACCCCAGGCCCCCAGGCAGGGCAGGTCGGGCCGCGTTTCCGGGGCACAGCATTCCCGAGCCCTGAGCCAGGTGGGGAGGGGCAGGGTGGGGCGCGTCTCCGGGAACCCCGACCCGGCCGGCAGCGGGTCCTCAGGGAGCAGCAGCTGCGGGGGAGAGCCGCAGCCCAGCGGCGGGACACAGGGGCGGCCCCAAGTCCGGGCGCCCCTCGACCCCTCTCCCCGCCAGCCTCCCGCTCCCCCACCCTCGGCAGCGCGACCCGGCCCGGCCCGGGGGCATCGCCGCTGTCCTCCCGGCTGGAGGCGGCGCGCCCGTCCCGAGAGCGGGAGGCGTCAGGCGACCCGCGCGGGAACTCTCCGCTCGGGGGCCCCGGGGGCCCCAAGGAGTGGGGAGCGGGTGCGGCGGCCGCCGCAGGGGAAGTGGCTGGGCCGGGAGGACCCGGGCGCTGCCCCCAAGCCCGGGGCCCCGCGGCCTCGCCCGGACCGGCACCCCGATCCCCGCCGCTCACTCGGGGGGCGCGGGGGAGGACGGGCCCGGCGCGCTCGCGAGCCGCTCACCTGTCCCCGGAACCGCGGTCCCAGCTGCACCACCTGGGGGCGGGGCCGCGGGGTCAGGGCGGAGGGAGTGACCGGGAAGGGGGTCCCGGGGGCCACCTGGGACCCTCGCGGGACCGGCGGGACCGAGGGAGCTGCGCCGCCCAGCCCCGGCCCACGTGGTGGCTGGCCTTCGGTGTCACGTGACCCGCGCGCCCCCGCGCCCTCGCGCGACCTTGCCCTCCCCCCCCGCCCCCCCGGGCGGCTGCCGACCCCGGCTCCGCCTCACACCGAGGTCTGAGCAGGGTGCGGGCGGCCGAGCGTCCGGGTCTGAGTCCACAGTGTCAGCGGGACTCAGTTTCCCCAGGTTTCAAGTGGGGATAACACTTCTCCAGCCGCCCTTTTCCCAGGGCAGTGATCAAAGCAGCCCGCGGCTGCGGAGCCCCGGCTGCCTTGCGACACCGGATTGGGTAACCCTTTCCTCCACACCACCCCCTGCTGACAAACGACTGTCCCCAGCCGGCAGCAGCACCCGGCCTTTCACCCCTCTCTGGTCGGGGCGTGGTTTCTGCCGCTACTCGGGACCAGAGTTGGGGCGCACTTCCTGGGTGCTAGGTGGGGAGAAGGGGGCAAGCCCCAGGGAAGCCTGACACTGTGACTGTCCCCTCTGCTGTTTTCTTCGTGATTCCCATAAGCCGGGGGCTGGATACCCACTCCCTGCCTCACAGATGAGCCAACAGGCGGCAACCACGTTCATCAGCCCCCAGGGGTGTCCTCTGCCAGGGAGCTCCACCTCCACCTGCACTGAGAGCCCTGACTTTGAGAGAGCCGGGCAGGTCAGAGGGGAGGCTCCCAGGGACTGGAGTGAGAATGGGCGGGATTTAGACAGTGGGTGGGGTGGGGGGAAGCCTTGAGAGGCAGGCAGGGTGGAAGGTAAAAGGAAGGAGAGGGCCCTCCTGGAGGGGAGAACAGGTGGGCAAAGCAGGATTCCCAAAGGACAAGATATAATGCAAGTGGTAAAGGGGTCCCCAGACCTGAAGTTGGACAAAGTTGGAGGGGCCAGCGTTGGGGCTCAGACGGGTTACTTTGGGCTGGATCTTGGCACAAGGCACTGCCGTATGAAGACCAGGCGGGCTGAACCCTTGCCTCTCCTCCCACTGCCCCTCTCCGTGCACACCCATGCTCCAGCCACATGGTACTTGCGTGACCCCGCCCAACTTGCAGGTCACCTCCCATGGGAAGCCTTCCTGGATTGAACCCTTTTGGAGCACTTGCCATTTCCTGTTGACATGTTCTTTTTGCTTGTCTGTTCACCCTGCCCCCACTCTCTGAACCCACTGTGCACTGGGCACCAGCACCCAGCTTGGAGCCTGTCATAGAGGAGGGGCTTGGAAAAGGAGGGGATCCAGGCAGGGATGCAGAGAAGCCATCAGAGCTGAGCTGGATGCACGGGGCCCTGAAGGAGGTGGAGAGGAACAAGGAGGAAAGGCAAGACCGCAGGGTCCCAGGGGACCTCCAGGAGAGAGAAATGGCCAAGATGGCTTGCCTAGCTGGAACGAGTGGCACCAATTCCTGAGCCCTTACAAGAGGCCAGGCTCTAAGTGATAAGTGCCAGTGACCAAGGCGGGATGTTGAGGATTAACGCCAAGGGCTTCTGAAGCAGCCCCAAGTGATGGGGTCCACCCATTCTGTCACTATCAGCTCACTCTCACGAGGACAACCTGCCACCGGTAGATAAGTGCCCCTCCCCCCACCTCTGGCTTCAGCTCCCCAGGCACAAAGGGACCGGTAGGTGGGGGGAGCACGCTGGAGTGGCAGGGAGGGACAGTGTGACACACTTGCCAACCCTGACCCCACAGGCCTGGAGGCTGCCCCTCCGTGCCCCGCCCTTCCCCCTACCCCTCCTGCCTGCCCCCGCATGACACAGGAAGTGTGGGCCCCAGAGAAAGCAAAGGAAACTGGGGGGGGTGTGAGAAGTGGAGCGGGGAGGAGATGGCGGGAGAGCTGGGGTTCCTGTCATGTGACCCTCCCCCGGTTCCCTCACAGTCCCGCCTAGCATGGAGGGGGCCAGTCCAACGAGGGGGCTCCTCCGGGGACTTGGTCCCTTGTTCCCAGGTGAGCTGGTGCAGAGTGGCGGGAGGAGACAGAGCTTGAGGGGCTGAAGTCCAGAGAGAATCGGGTGCTGGGACTGCTGAGGGGTGGGGTCCCCTTCCTGAGTCTGGGGCTGTAGCCACGACTCCTCATCTGGGGTCCCTGGGGGGCGGGTGGACCCAATCCTGGGGGCTGGACCCCAGGTAGCAGACGTAAGGGGGAGGGTCCCAGTACATCCAAACCCCGCAGGATACTGGATTCTAGGAACTGTCAGGGTGTGGGGCAGGGGCCTGTTCCCACTGGGGGGATTACCACGGGGAGAAGAGCCAGAATCGTCTTGCCAAAGGGTGACCCCAAAGGCCTGTGGCCACAGGCCGCAGGTGTGACCCGGCTGCGGCGGGCCTCGGACCCCACCGCATTTCTCTGTGGCCACACCTGGCTTTGTGTTTGTCTGGGACAGTCCCATCGTCCCACTACGTCTGGATCTTTCTCCCCACCGACAAACAGGAAAACTGAGGCCTCTGGCAGGGGGCTGCTTTGAGATGTGCCTGGGGACCAGCCCAGAGCTGCTCCAACGGAGTTCTTTCCTTCATCTCTGGCTGTGCCAGGGCCGAGAGCTTGAAGCTCACCCAGCAGGCGGCCCACGTCCCTTCTAAGAGGGGGGTTGCAGCCCGGCGCCTCCAACCTCAGCCCCACGCAGAGATGCTGAGGCAGTGGTCAGTGCAGTCCGGCCAGGCCCTCGTGGAGCCCGAACCTGAGCCAGGGGTCGAGGAGCTGTGGGAGCAGGAGATGGAGCGGCTGTGGTCCTCCCAGGCTCAGGTGCGGGAGCTGCCCTACGCCATGGTGGACAAGCGCTTCATTCGGTGGGTGCCTCCCCCCCCACCCCCCGCCTTGGGCAGGACCCGCTGGAGGCCAGATGGTGGCGGTGGGTGGGGCACCTCCCAGAGGATGCACCGGTGGGATGGGGTGGAAGTCACCAGCCGTGGGAAGACGCCCCTGGCCCCTGGCATTGCTCTGCCTGGCCCGGTGGGCACAGCGGGTGACTCAAGGACGCCCCATCACCACCCCAACCCAGGCAGCTGCGGGAGCCCAAGGGGGTGAAGACCTCTTGCTGGCGGCGATGTCAGCGCAGGTGGCGGACTGTCCGGCGGCGCCTAGGGGAGGCAGCACAGCGGCTGGCCCGGGGCTTTGGGCTCTGGGAAGGGGCTCTCCACGAGATCGGGGGTAGGACCCGCACCCCCACCCCCACTTCCCACCTCCCCTCCCTGGAGGCTCAGGGCCTGGTTTAGAAACCCGAGGCCACCGCCCCGCCTGCCATTGTCCCTTCCGCCCTCACTAACCACCCCCCCCACCGCCGAACAGGGCCCCCCATCCTTTCACACCCCTCCCGCCCCCCACCGAGGCGCAGAACTAGGCGGGTGACAGCACCCCCAGGTGGCTGTCGGAGGTACTGCTGGCCCCTGATCCGAGGTCCGGCCGGGCTGGTCTCCCTCCCCGGTCACCAGCACCCTGCCGGCTTGGTCAGCCCTCAGGTTCTCAGCGGGCGCCTGGCCTGGTGCGGTTCTGAAGGCCTTGCTGCCCTCCTCACAGGCCTCTTTGGCACCGGAATCCAGTCCTACTTCACCTTCCTGCGCTTCCTGCTGCTGCTCAACCTTCTGACCCTGCTGCTCACTGCCAGCTTCGTCCTGCTGCCCCTGGTCTGGCTCCGCCCCCCTGACGCGGGCCCCTCCCTTAACTTCAGTGAGTGCCCAGCCTCCCCCCGCCCCCCCCCCCCCGACAATGAGGTCCTGGAGGCCCTCCTGCACCCTAGGGACCCTGAGGGGCTGGTCCAGGGCTCAGAGTGCTGGGACAGCATCGTCCTGCTAGAGCCCAGCCCTGGGACTCTCCCTGACCGTTCCTTGTGCGGCACCCTCCTCGGGTCCTGGTCAGGCCTCCCCAGAATGGGGGTTGCGATGGAGGAGATGGGGGCAGAGCCTCACCATTGCCTTGGGGACCCTTCCCTACTGCTCCCCTCTCCCTCCCGACAGCCCTGGAGTGCCCTGGTGGCCTCCAGCCCCAGACTGGTGTTCCCAGATTCCACAATCGACTTTGGAACGTTTTGACCGGCAGGGTAAGGGAGCTCCATCTCGGCGATGCATCAGGAGGGCTGGGGGACCCGGAGAACTGGCCCCAGGGGACCGCCATCTAAGAGGACCCCCATCCCTTCAAAGACATTGGCTTCTAGGGGGACGGTTTTACATACACAGGCTGGCGGGGACAGTGATGGGGTCAGAGAGAGGCTGAGGACGGTTCGGTATGCACAGCCCAGGGCCATGGTCCTCCGTACCCAGCTGGGGTGGGGGGACGGTGTAAAGGACGGAAGGGAAGAGTATCCGGGTACTCCCAGGACAACAAAGATAAGCACCTGGGTGCTTATCGTCCCTGGGTGCCATGGAGAGGTCACCAAGCAGACTCCCGTATTCCAGTCCTCTCTCTTCCTCAAAGCTGTGTGGCCTCGCTCTGGGACTGTGACGTGGTGGGGATGCTCTCCCTCCCTCCCTGCCGAGGAGTCTGTGACAGTTAGAGAGCCAAGACACGGGAGAACTTAGCACACAGCCCGCATGACCCGGTTGTCACCATCCACACCCCCAGGCCTTTGCCGACAGCTATCTCTTCTACGGCGCCTACCGGGCGGGGCCTGAGAGCAGCTTGGCCTACAGCATCCGCCTCGCCTACCTCCTGAGCCCGCTGGCCTGCCTGCTGCTCTGCTTCTGTGGGATTCTGCAGCGGTGAGAGCAGAGCCCCTGCCTGCTTCTGGCTCTTTCCCTGATCACCCCTCCCTTGGCTTGGCAGAAGGGCCCCGGCCTCGTCCGGGCTGGCTCATCGGTGGTTTCACGGCCCTGATTGTGTCCCCAGGGGCAGAGCTCGGGGACACTGGCCCCATATCCCCACCCCTGACCCCAGGCTGCACCCTGGGCTGTCCGGGGCTTCCCGCCCCAGACCTGGGTCCCTCCCCCATGGGCCCTCGCCTCCTGCTCGCTCCAGGATGGTGAAGGGGCTGCCCCAGAGGCTGTTCCTCGGCCAAGACTACAAGTCGCCTGTCAGTGTCAAAGTGTTCTCCTCCTGGGACTTCTGTACCCGGGGACAGGAAGCGGCCACCATCAAGAAGCATGAGATCAGCAACGAGTTCAAGGTGTGTGCAAGGGTCTGGTGTGGGGACGTGGGTGTGTGCATGAGCGTGTGTGACTTTGCGCGTGAGTGGGTGTGATTTGGGAGTGTGCGCACACGTGCATGTTCCAGCCGGAGGTGGGGCCGTGCCAGTGTTTGGGCATGAGCCCACCCACCCCGTGCAAGGGGCAGTGGTCTACATAACACCGGCCTCCGCCCCCCACCTGCACCTGCCCCAGGGTCACACCAGCCTCGCCCAGCAGTGGCAGCCCGTCTCCCCACAAACACCAGCCTGGAGCTGACGGCCTCCCCACTCCAGGCAGCACCCTGCTGGCCAGGGAGAGATCCGACCATCTGTGTCCCCACCCCCATGACAGGTGGAGCTGGAGGAAAGGCGTCGGTTCCTGCTGGTGCAACAGGAGACCCGGGCCCAGAAGGCCTGCCACCTGCTCACCCACCTGCGGGTCAATGTCCTCATCGGGCTCCTGGTGGTTGGGGCCATCAGTGCCATCTTCTGGGCCACCAAGTACTCACAGGACAACAAAGAGGTGCCAGGCCATGGACATGTGTTCGTTTAACCCTGGCCAGAACTTTGAGGGGAGACAGGGTGGTCCCACGTGGCAGATGAGCAAGCTGAGACTCAGAGAGATAGACACAGTGTGCCTAAGGTCCAGACGGGCCAGACTGCCTGCACCCGTGGTACCCCCAGCCGCCATGCTGTCGCTGGGAACAGTCCGTGGGCTTCCTGATGCCAGGCCTGCACCAGGAGGGCACTTGAGGGGGCTGTAGGGTGTGGGGGTGCTGCTGGGGACCCTCCGGTCCCTGGGCACCCCCTTACCTGTTTTCCCCTGCAGGAGTCCCTGTTTGTGGTGCTCCAGTACCTGCCCCCTGGGGTCATCGCCCTGGTCAACTTTCTGGGGCCCCTGCTCTTCGTCTCCCTCATCCAGCTGGAGAACTACCCTCCCAACACGGAGGTCAACCTCGCCCTCATCTGGTGAGTGCCACCCTTGGGGGTGATGGGTGGGACAGCCGTGTGGAAGGTCAGGTACAGAGTACGCTGTGTCCTGCTGTCCATCTGGGTTATTGTCCGAAGCTGGGGCACCCGAGCAAGCGAGGGCTTGCAGGAACTTCCAGAAAACACCATCTCGGGAGCCTCCATCTAAGGTTTTCCGGTGCCTTCCATCCAGAGCCAGCCAGCAGCCCGCACCACACACCAGCCATTCAGAGAGGCCAGTGACAGAACAGCCAGAGGGGGTCGGAAGCCAGCTCCACACACAGGGAAATCGGGAACGTGGGATGTCACCCTGTGACAGCCTTCACATGACCTGTGACGTGGGGACCATCCTCCGCCCCATTTGACAGATGAGGAAACTGCGGCTCACGCAGTCAAGTACCTCAGCCGAAGGCAAGCCCGCCATGCCTGCTGGGTGCACGTTTGGTACAAGCCCTCCTCCAGCCCCGTGCTCTGTCCCCCCGCTCAGGACCAGGATCCTGCCTTGGACTGGAAGCCCCTCCTGGAGCCTCCCCTCCCTCCACGAACCCCAGTTCTGCTTTTCTGTCTGCCACGCTGCCCACCCCCCCACTTGGCTCTGTCTGCTTTGTCTTCTGCTTCCCGGGAGCAGAAGCTGTCCGGGCCCATTCAGCTTTCCTGCAAGGTGGACTGTGGTTTGAAGCTTTATCTTTGGAGTAGATGGTAGCACATGCACGTGGTAAAAAGTTCAAAATGCTCCAAATGCTCCAAAAAATCAGCCCCCACCTTCCCTGCTTCCCAGGCTCCCTCAACAGAAGACCCACTGTTCCCGGGCAGACTGTGGTCGCCTGTCGGCTCTGAAAGTCCGCCCCTAGATATAAAGGGCATGTGATAGTTGGGGTCTAGCCATCCCGCCCGTGTGGTCCTGTGTGGCAGTGTCCGGGGGCGTGAGGCTCGAGTGTGGTGCGTGAGACGGTGTGAGTGCGCTAGCGCGTGAACAGGCACGGAAGAAACTCGCCTCTGCTCGAAGCATGCTCTGCTCGAAGGCTCATACATGCCAGCAAAACTCCAGACGGAGTGTGGGCGGGGGAGGGTAGCTGGGCTCCGCAGTGTTTCCCAAAGTGATTTCAAAACAGAACCCTTCTCTCGTGAATCATCTGGAGACCAGGATTCTGGGGAACACCCTCTGGGAAAGATGGCCACGGACAGAGCAGGTGGAAAGGAGGCTGGGCTCTGGATTCAGAGGGAGCTGGACCCGGAAGAGACGTGATCCCAAATAGAGACGGGCCACATGCAGACCCGGGGTGGAATGTGTCCGTGCGCCTGACCCCTCCCCCGACCCCGTCCTGCCCCCAGGTGTGTGGTGCTGAAGCTGGCCAGCCTGGGAATGTTCTCCTTCTCTCTGGGCCAGACCGTGCTGTGCCTCGGCAGAAACAAGACCAGCTGTGTGTCCTACGGCTACAACGCCTGTGATTACCAGGTGGTTGGTGGCTCCATCCAAGCCTGTCCCTCCCGTCCCTCTCCAGGGTCCCTTTTGCGCGTGGGCAGCCCACCTCCGGGGGCACCGTTCACAGCACACCACGCGCTCGCTGTGGGGTTTCCCTGCTCGGATCTCACCCCGGAGGCCCGGGTTCTAACTCAGTAACCATGTCAGGCTCCAGGCCTGGCTCTGCCACCACAGGGGCCCCCCGGGGGTGGGAGAGGGGCGGCTGGGGGCCAGGGATGACAGGTCCCCCTCTGCTCCAGTGCTGGGAGAATGCGGTCGGGGAAGAGTTGTACAAGCTGAGTATCTTCAACTTCCTCCTCATGGCGGCCTTTGCCTTCTTCGTCAGCCTGCCGAGGAGGTAAGGCCTGGGGACCCCCACGGTGGGGGGGACGGGGCTTGTCTGGGGGTGGCCGCTGGCTGCGGCCAAGGGTGAGCAGTTCTTCCCATGGGTCTCCATGTAAGCCGGTGGGGCGTGGTCGGTGCCTGGTTGTGACTGATGTGGGTGCCGGGACGCTCCCCGCCCCCAGGCTGCTGGTGGAGCGGTTCTCGGGCCGGTTCTGGACCTGGCTGGACCGGGAAGAATTCCTGGTGCCCAAGAATGTCCTGGACATCGTGGCGGGGCAGACGATCACCTGGATGGGTCTCTTTTACTGCCCCCTGCTGCCCCTGCTCAACAGCGTCTTCATCTTCCTCACCTTCTACATCAAGAAGGTGAGCGACACCGGCTGGGGAGGGGGCGTGGAGCCCCTGTCAGCAGGGAGGGGCTCAGGTCCGCTCCCGCCTGCCCCCTCAGCGTCCCTTCCCCGGGCCTCGGGCTCCTTGGCATCTGCGACTGGCTAAGGACCCCCATTTCCCGTTGCTTGCCCCCCAGTACACCCTCATGAGGAACTCCAGGGCCTCTACAAGGCGGTTCCGTGCCTCCAGCTCCACCTTCTTCTTCCAGCTGGTGCTCCTCCTGGGCCTGCTCCTGGCCGTCGTGCCCCTGGGCTATGTGGTCAGCAGGTGAGAGCAGCAGAGGCGCCTGTGGCTGGTGAGCAGGGAGCTCCTGCCCGGGGGCCCTGCTGCCAGCCCAGCCCTGCCCTGGCTCTCTCTCCCCAGCATCCACTCCTCCTGGGACTGTGGCCTCTTCGCCAACTACTCGGCCCCCTGGCAGGTGGTCCCGCAGCTGGTGGCCCTCCGGCTGCCGCCCCCTGCCCAGCGCGCCCTCCACTACCTCGGCTCCCACGCCTTCAGCTTCCCCTGCCTCATCCTACTCAGGTGCCTCTCAGGGCAGCAGGGGCCGAAGGAGGGCACACCTGGGAGGAGGGCCTTCCCTCAATGGGCACCCCCCAGGCAGTCTCAGGGGACCTCACAGGAGCCAGACAAGGACAGGCAGGGAGGCAGGGTCCCAGGGGGCGGAGTGTGGGCCCAGAGGCAGGTAGGCCTGGACAACGCCTTGGGATGTCGCCTGTAAAGCAAGTACCCATGTGATGGGGGAAACACAGTGCCTCCTGCAGACGCGCTGAAAACCTGCCCGGAGCGGAGAGGGGCTGCCCGCGGGAGGAAGGAGGGGACAGATACAGGGGTCTGCGGGGGAAAAGAACCGGGGAGGTGTTTTTGAGAAACTGAGGTGGGGAGAGAGAAAGGTGGGGGAGGGGCCACTGACCTTGGATCTCCGTCTGTCCAAAGCCTTGTCCTGACCGTCTGCGTCTCCCAGTCCCAGGCCAATGCCAGGGCCATCCAGGGGCTCCGCAAGCAGCTGGTGTGGGTGAGTGTCCGCTGGGCTGGGGAGGGGCCAGACTTCGCCCGGGAGTGTGGCCTCGGGCTGGCAGCCACCTGACAGGAACACGGTTGATAGTCGATAGCTTGCTACAGCAGTAGCATCACCTGGCGTCAACTAACTGCACAGCTGCCATTTTAACTCGGGCTCTAGGTGGCGGGCGGGGACAGAACCCTGGTAGGGGCGTGGTCTCGGACCGGACGGGGGCGGGACCCTGGCGGGGCGGGGCCTCCTCGGGGGAGGGGCGTGGTCTCTGGCTTGACTGGGGCGGGACCTGAGGGCAGACTGGAGGCGGAACCGTGGTGGGGCGTGGTCTCGGTGCGGAGGCGGGGCCCATGGGGCGGGGTTTGTGTTGGGCGGAGCTAGGGGCGGGGACTCGGACGGGGGCCTGGCAGCAGACCCGGGACCGCGGACCGCAGAGCCGCCGCGGCCTGGCGGGCTGTTTGTTCCCGGCCGGCCCCTCGGAGGAGGCGCCGCTGGTAACCGTCCGCTTGCTCCCCACCCCCTCCGCACAGCAAGTCCAGGAGAAGTGGCACCTGGTGGAGGACCTGTCGCGACTGCTGCCCGAGACGGGCTCCGGCGGCTCTGTGGGGCCCGAATCCCCTCCCTCCCGAGCTTCCCGCCCGCGGTCTTTCTGTCCTGGATTCCCGTGCCCCCGCTCGCCAGGCCCCAGGGCCCCTAGGCCAGGACCTTGCCTCGAGGATCCAGCCAGGCCAGGCGGTGGCCCTGTCGCCGCCCCTAGATTCCGCTTCCCCAGCGGCTCGCAGCTGTAGCACCCACCCCTTCCTCCTCCCCGAGCCTCCCCAGGGCCTGACCACCTCCCTGCAGCCAGACTGTCCCTGGCCCCAGGCTCCTGCCCCCTGGTGACGGATGCTCTCAGCGGGCCCTCCAGCAGGACGCAGGAGAGCCCAGGGGCAGCAGAAAGAGAATATGAGAAATTGTATTTATATTTTTACCTCAGTCCTGTAAAGTTTCAATTTTATAATGTACATAATATATTACATAGTCATACAGCAGAATAACCCCTGAATGCAACTTACAGATACACATTTATGGGGGTGCTCAGAAGTGCCCCCACTGTGGGGAGCACCACCTAAACGTGTCCGGGAAGGGTAAGGCCTGGCTACGGTCGAGCAGACCTGCGCCGTGGATCTGCTGTGTTCTGGGTGCGCATGGACCCCCAGAGCCTCCTGGGGCTCCTTCTCCACCTGTGAGACCCCTGAGCCCCACAAGCAGTGCTTGCGTCAACCAGCAGCAGAGCGGACTCCGGAACTTGGCTCCAGCATGCCCACGGCATGCCAGGAACGCCCCTGACCCTGACCCTGACCCTGACCCTGACCCTGACCCCGGGGGCTTCCCTGAGTCTGCAGAACGGAGGGTCCAGGGCCAGCCTCTCCCTGGCAGGATTCCTCACCATCTGCTCTAACCCAGGACCCCACATCAACAAAGTGGGCCTCCTCAGGCGCCCAGAAGCCCCTGCCTCTGCTGCGGTTCTCAGTCCGTGGTTTGCAGCCTTAGAGGACTGGCCCTGTGCTGAGGCTGCCGACGTGCTCAGCCCAGGTGCGGCCAGCAGCCAGGCACCGGGACTCCCGAAAGCTTCCAGGTGACTCTCCCTGGCGGCCAGGGCTGAGAACGCTGGCCTGAAGAACTGTTGGGAGGGAGGCTCAAGAGAAGCCCCATGACATGCTCTCCAAGCCTCTGTTTCCACCAGGGGCCTGGCGCCTGGCGGGATTCCCAGCCTGGGCACTCTGGCCTCATGCCCTCAGGCCCGGGCCTTCACGTGGGCCTTGAAGGCTTGGCCGGCCGGGCCTCTCCCACGGCTGTTCTCTCTCCCTCACCCGGTGTCACATGACCCTGTCAGCCTGTCAGCAACTGCCGGGCCTCGTTCCAGGGAAACAAACAGTGCGGTGGGCTCAGCTGGCCGAGGGCCACCGGCCTGTCCCGGGTGAAGGTGGCCCACACTTTTAGCAAGTGGCTTAGGGCCAGTGTGTGGCCCCCGCCTGCCGCAGTAGCAGGAGCTGGGAGCTTGGCAGAAATGCAGATTCTCAGGGCACCGCCCGCCCCCCCCCCCCACCCCGACCTCCTGACACAGAAACTTTAGGGGTCAGGCCCAGCACAGCAGACATTCACAGAGAATGAGCCAAGTGCAACACCAGGAGAGGACAAGCTTGAGGAAACCAAACTCTGGGCCTGTTTGCTCTGCGGAAACATGAGGCTGACACCACCCTCTTCTGAGCGGCTGTGAGGATTAAATGAGCAATTACATGTCAAGTGTCCTGACATGTGCCTTGAGTCATGAGGCTTTATTATGGCCTGACTCCATACAATCCGGGTGACCTGGACCCTCGTGAGTCCTCTCCTCCTCGTGCCGCCTGTGGAGGGAAGGAGCAGAATAGCCCAGAGGACCAAACCCCTCTGCAAACACTCCAGGCTGACGCACAGGTGGTCGCTGGGGCAGGGCGACACCCGGTCGATCCAAACCTTCGAGAAATGTCTCGAGTCCGCCCACCACGCTCTCCTCTGCCCTGCTCCCCAAGTACACTGATGGAAGGAGGAGGCTCCTCAGCGGTCACCTGAGCTCAAACCCCATGCCCTGGGCACAACATGGAGGGAAAAAACACAGGTTTTTGGAGACGAACCGGGAGCAGCCTAGACGATCCCTCTGTCTTACAACCTCGGTTCTTCCGGTTCCTGCCCCGACCACTGCAGCAGAGCGAGGACAGACTTCCCGGAAGGGAAAGAACGGAGAGAATTTGGAGAGAATGCTCTCGCTCCCCACATGCACGGAGGTGGCCCTAGGGCGCACCCCCAGGCTGTGAACCCGGACTCTGGGTGGCAAGTGACAGTTGCTGATTCTTGCCTCCTGGGCAGACGGGGGACCAGCACGGCGACTGACAAATCTAGTCCCCAGCCGAGCTCCCGGGACGTCAGCCCCAGGCTCCGGCTACCCCCCACCCCGCTCCCCATCATCCCTGCCGCTGCCCCCAGGTGAGCAGGTCAACTGCTCGACCCGCTTCCCACCACGCCCAGACCTCTCGGGCCTCCACGCCTTTCCCCGAGGAGGGCCAAGGGTACCCGAGGGCAAGGCTGTTCGTGCCTTCCTTGGGTCACTGCCGGGCTGTGCAGGGGTTGGGCATGTGGTCCACCCAGGGAGTTCTGCAGGAGAGAACAGCCCCTACTGGACGCAAACGGATCCCCAGGGGCGGGACATCTTACCCGAGGAAGGCTGTCCAGATGGGCGTTTCCCGCACAAACTAAATGAACTAGTCTAGCAGCCCCGGGCTTGGCTTGGGAGGAGCCCAGCTTGCCTGGAGCAGGCAGGAGCCAGGGGTCAGCTGCGGGGCTGGCTGGGTCCTGGCCCACACATCACCTGCTCCCTCCATTCTCTCTGAGCTCCAAGCTGCCCTGAGTCCCCAGCCTCGAGGGGGCGCGCCCTGGTCCAGCCTTAGTGTTCCCAGAGGTTTCCTGGCTCACCCCACCCTTCCTTCTACCTGAATCCAGTGAGCTCTGTTTCAGACTGCCGAAAAGGCCACGCCACCACACGTGATGTGGTCTGGCCTCCTTCCGGTCTCGCTAGCATTGGGTCCAGATCCTGGGGAATGACCGCCGTCCATGGGCAGGAGGTAAAACCCCTCCCTGCTCTGAGCTGGCCCACTGCATCACACTCCTGGGGGGACCAGGGGCCCACCCGGTCTGAGCTTTAATTTGGGGGCTGAGCTCAGTGTCAGCTGCCCAGCAGGTGCCCACCAGGTGGTCACTAAGGAACCAGCGTGAAATGGCCGAGGGGGCCTCTCCTGCCTGTCTCTCTAAAGGGTCCAGCCCCCCAGGTCTCCTGTGTGTATGTCAGACTCTCCTGGGGAAGTTTGGGAAGGACCTTCGTGATAAGCGGCCCATCCTGATAATCCAGAATAAGGACTTCATCTCAAATCAGAAGATTAGCAACCTTACTACCCCCTCTCCATGTAACATACATATTCCAAGGCTTAGGGGTGCACATCTTCCCCGCAAACAAGCCAGGCTTCTACAGTTCAGTCGGGATGGCTGAGTGTAAGCCCCTGGTTTGGCTTCGAGGCCCAGGGGCCTCCCAATCCCCCCAGAGAGTGTGGGGGCCTAGCTGTTCTGGGCCCAGCCCTGGCTGCTGAGGCGTTGGGGGGCTGTGGCCTCTGGGTTATCTGCCGGCTGCAGGCACCCACCCCAGGAGCATCCGGGGGCCCCAGAGTGGAGGTGGCCCTGCTGACAGAGCTCTTGCTAGCCTGAGCAGGGCCCTTACCCCGGCATGTGGCTCCTTCTGCTGCTGTGCTGGGCCGTGCTGGGTGAGCTCATGGGGACACCATCAGGGGCAGGAGGGACCACTGCCAGGGCCTTGGGGAGGCAGGCTGAGGGTGCAGGGATGCCAGGGAGCACAGGAGAGGGACCCGGAGGCACGGATGCTTCCAGGAGCATGAGGACAGCGAGGGAAAGCTGTGAGCTTGAGTCTCAGACCAGCCCCTTACTGCACAGTGTGGCCCGGTGGCTGGGTCCCTGAGCTGGACGCACTGTTTACTCAGCCACCAGATGGCTGATGATTCCGACTGTTGTGCCCTTGAAAGAGCTTCTGGGAGCAAAGGCACTTGTGGAGTCCTGGGCCTCCCTTCCGGCCTTGGCAGGAGGCTCTCCGGGTGGTGTCGCGTCTCCTTTCCACCCCGGGCTCCCTGCTTACTCCCTTCGCTCCCTCCCCTTTTCCAGCCACCAGCAGCTTCTCCGTGGAGCCAGAGGTAGGTGAGTAGCCCAGCACGCTTGAGGGGGACGCTGGGTGCTGTGGTGGGTGCCGTGGTGGGTGTTGTGGCTAGTGGAGATTGCTGACGGTGAGCGGGTGTCTGGTGGTGGACAGATGGAGAGTTCTGGAAATTGGCCTCAACCCCTGCAGGGCCCTGGAGAGCGTGGAGAGGAGCAGGGTGAACAGGCCAGTGGGGGACCTCCAGGGCACTTGCAGCAAGGAAAGAGCTGGCTTCCGGTTGGGCTACGGAGCTGGGAAGGAAGGGGAGCAGAGGGCGTGTCCCTGGGCAGGTGCACCCCAGTCCTTCTACTACAGGTCCACTCTGGAGCAGATCTGCTAGGTGGGTGTGATCCCAGTGAGGGCTGGGGCGTCCAGGGCGGGGCACTCAGGCTGAGGAAGTCCGGGCTCCCCCCCCAACCCTCCAGGTCTGGCAAAGGAAGTCTGACTTACTCTCCCAGGCAGCCAGAGGGCAAGGGGCCCCTTTTCCACAAGGGGGTGATACAGAGCCAAGGGGAGGGGACTCTCCTGGTCCAGCCTGGGTGCCGGTCTCCCCCACCTTCCTTTTCCAGCTCTTCCACCACCCACCCTATTTCTAGTCTTGTGACCCTTAAGGTCAGGGTGGTGGGTCACCTCCTCCTCTCACCAGGCTGGGGGGTGGTGTTCCTCCCCAACTTGTCTCCACCATCACCTCGCTCCGGTCACCGGGTCGCAGAGCTGGCATCTGTCTCTCTTCCCCTGAAGGGTGGGTCTCACTTGAATGCGGCACAAGCAGAATTATCATTTCCTCATTTGCTTTAAAAACAAACACGTCAGTTCTGGTGTTTCTGCTAAAAAGAGAGCGGTTGAGGTGGCAGACGTTTGCGTCCCCGTTTCGGGAAGTACCTGGCCAGGGCTGGTGGGCCCCCCTCAGCCCCTGACTTCTGCTCAGACTCTTGCCCAACAAGCCTTGCTAACTCCACTCCGGAGAGGCCCGCTGGGAAATCATTCATTCATTCGTCAGAGACCGTAGGAGACCCTGCTTGGTGCCAGGCACTGTTCTAGACCCCAAGGTGGGTCCACAAGGTGCAGAAAAAAACAAAGATTCCCCCCCCCCTTCCTGTAGCTTGCATTCCAGCGGGGGCAGGGCGGGGTGCAGAGGACAGAGGGTAGTGAGTGACTAGAAGCACCTTCTACTGTGTGCTGGAACCCAGTAAGTACTGGAGGGAAGCAAGTGGGGCAGATGGGGAGGGAGCACGGGGCTGGGGACCAGGGGTGGAATCCCAGGGAGCCATCAGGCAGTTTCCGGGATCCAGAGGAGAGATTCGGTGATGGCCAGAGCCACCGGGAGAAGTGATCAAGATGTATTCTGAAGGTCAGGCCAGCAGTGCGTGGGGAGAGGATGGGATGGGATGAGAAAGACGGAACCGGAGAAGGGGATCCCAAAGTTTTTTGCCTGAGCAGCTCGAAGGATTGACCAAATAAAGTGCAGCCAGACCATAAAATATTACTCAGCTAAACACCCACGGGAGCGAGCAGTGGGGCAAAGAGATGGGAAATTAAGGAATAGAAGAGCCAGGATGGTCTCTGGAAGGTGATCTCTGTCAGGTGCGAAATCCCCCGGGACTGCAGACTGGGAGTGGTGGGAACCTGGGGCAGGAATGTTCAAGGAATGATGGCTGTTTCTAGGCAACTAACCCAGGGGAAAAGGGTACAAAACGTCCGAAGACATGGGGTTCCAGGCTGGTGTTTGGGAAGGAAGGCAGGAGAATAGTCCAGACATGCCAAGAGAATGTCCACCCCTGTCCTCCAAGGTCAGTGCTGGGGAGGCTGTGGGGACCCCACCACCCAAGACAACCACGGGGTAGGCTCTGCCCTGGAAAGGGAGGCTGGTTCCCGTAGGCGTCGGTGAGGTGTCGGGGTCCCAGTGGAGCCTACATTCCAGAGGGCTCTGCGGGAGGAAGCCAGGATCAGGAAGGTAGGGGAGGCGGTAGGGTGAAGGGGGACGGGCAGAGCCTCCTAAGGGGGGAACAGGCAGGGAGGGAGGGTGGCCTGGGGGCCTGGGGCTGCCGTGAACGCAGGACAGTGTCCTCAGTCAGAGGGGGGATCTCTGGATGAAGCAGGGATTCAAGCTCGATCGGACTCCCAAGAGCAAGCAGAGGGACCTTGACGGACGGGCCTGCGATCCTCCGTGTATCCTAAAACCTGTGCGGAGTTTCTCCGCGACGTTCTAGAACCCCTCGGAAGGGGTGCTGTTGTAACTTCCTGGGCTGCCATAAAGAATTACCACACACCGGGTGGTTTAAAACAACAGCCAGTCGCTCTCTCCTAGTTCTGGAGGTTAGAGGACCAAGACGGTGGTGCGGCAGGGAGGTGCTGACCCAGGCCTCCTCTCTCCTGTCTTCTGGTGGCTCCTGGCAGTCCTTGGTGTTCGTGGCTGGGGACAGCATCCCTCCAACCTCTGCCTGCCTCTTCCCATGGCCTCTCCCTGTGTGTGCGGGTCTCTGTCTCTCACTAGGGCCACTCTCATCCACTGTGGATCCCTGGACAGCATCTGGAAAGACCTTGTTTCCAAATAAGGCCCATTCATGGGACCTGGGGGATGCGGCTTGACCACATCTTTCTCGGAAGACACAATTCAACCCTCAGCACGTGGGCTGCTTGTTCAAAATCAAATCCCTAGACACCCACACCCGCCCACCTTAGGTCTAATACATTGGATCTCTAGGGTTGGGACTCAAATCTCCAACCTCTGGTTATCACAGATACAAGTCTGGAGAGAGGCGGGGGCGATCCTGAAGGGCCTCTGGGCCGGGGAGGCGGCAGCCCTGAGGTCCCCCCATTCACCCAAGGGGCTTCCTTCTCCCCTTAGCAGCAGAAGGCGGCTCTGCGCGGCCACCCACCCACCCAGCCCGGCTCAACTCGGCTTCAGGTGTGAGTGTGGACCTGTCTCTTCATCGCACTGAGTGTCCCGTCCCACCCTCCAGTGCCCTGACGCACTTGATGAATTTTTTTTTTGAGGGTTTATTTATTTATTTGACAGACAGAGATCACAAGTAGGCAGAGAGGCAGGCAGAGAGAGAGGAGGAAGAACACTTCCTGCCAAGCAGAGAGCCCAATGCGGGGCTTGATCCCAGAACCCTGGGATCATGACCGGAGCCAAAGGCAGAGGCTTTAACCCACTGAGCCACCCAGGTGCCCCACTTGATGAATTTTTAATTGAACGCCGGACCTCTCCCTCTTGCTGGGTTAAATGCGTAAACGAAATGGTCAACAGACAAAGACCACACCGGTCTTGTTAGAACAGAAAGTGAATGCCCCGTTGCCTAGCGCAG
The DNA here is from genome assembly GCF_002288905.1 of Enhydra lutris kenyoni. Classification (NCBI taxonomy): domain Eukaryota; kingdom Metazoa; phylum Chordata; class Mammalia; order Carnivora; family Mustelidae; genus Enhydra; species Enhydra lutris. The sequence continues at coordinate 2,781,515 of NW_019154159.1, forward strand.
CCAAAAGTGACTCTGGTCTGTGAGTTTATGTAAATCGAGTTCCTATTACTGGCCCTCGAAATGGAAACCAAGGTGGCCCAGCCTTTTCTTTCAACTCGTATTAGTCGTTTCCCTCCACGAAGAGAGCGAAGAAAGTGTCATCGCACTGAGCCCCCTGAGCACCCGTTTCCCCCTGTGGAGGGAGATTCGGGCCCCAAGAGCATCTGGGCAGCCAGGAGCTGGCCCTTTGGCCCCGGGTTGTGCCCACAGCTCTTGGTGTCTGTGCAGCGTGGGCAGGCCTGGAAATCTGTTCTGGAAGGTTCCTGAGGGTTGTCAAGACCACGGTTTCTCAACCTCGACTCTCCTGACATTGGAACTGGACGGTTCCGTTACGGGGGCTGTCGTGGGCCTTGCTGGAGGTTTTAGTGACCTTCCTGGCCTCCCCCTACTAGATGCCAGGAGCGCCCCCGCCCCCCACCATTCATGGCAACCAAAAATGTCTCCAGGCACAAAGGTCCCCTAGAAGGCAAACCAAAACCGACCCGAGCCGAGAACCACTGGTCTAGAAAGAAATAACGCTTCGTGGTCAGAAACTTTAGGATTCCAGGAAAGGTCTGTGAAGCAAGCACATTCTAGCGGGTTCCGGTTCTCTGCTCGGTGAGTAGTTTTCTGATGGCAGCGTGGTTCCCAGAGCCGGGGTGCCCGCCCAGCGGGGCAAGGGTGATGCACGAGGCTCGTGATATTTCGGTTTCGTCAACCCTTTCCTCTACACACACACACAGCCCCACACACACACCTGCCCCCGAGGCTGCCCTGCACAGTCTCCTCCAACGGGCGCAGAGGGCTGCAGGCAAAGCGGCCTCCCTCCGGCGCCCGCGCTGACAGGCAGTTCCCTCCCGACCTCTGTCTGGAAGAATTCAGTATGGGCAGCAAGAGGGCCAGTGGGAAGCGCTTAGAAATGTTTTCTGCATCAGATCAACTCCAGCATCTGCCTGCAAAACAGGGCAGTTACTCCCAAGCAGAGAGGCGGTCTTGATGGGGGAACGCAGGTTGCCGTTGGAGAGCAGGTCTGGTCCCCGTATCCCCGTGTCCCCAGGAGCTCCGGCATCTGGTCCTGCGCCGCCGCCCCCCCCACCGCCCACCCAGTGCTGCCAGCATCCAGTCTCCTTCAGGGGCCTCCCTGCTCTCTGGAAATCCTGCTTTCCCAAGTGGCCTTTCTCTCTGGCTCAGCTCGCCCCTGTGGATCTGAGTCTACCCTCTATCCTCTCCTTCTGACTGTCCCTCTAAACCACGTTTTGACACCTCTGGGCACAGGGGCCCAGCCAGCTCCCCTGTATCCCAGGTTCCCTGCTGGGTGTGGCAGGAGCAGGAGGCCTCTGACACCGGAGGGCAGACAGGCATTCAGCGCAACCCAACCCGAGAGCAAGTGCCTTCCCCTGGGAGGGGGCCGTTCGGTGCACAAGCAATAGATTCCTGGTCTCTGCCTGGACAGGAAGGACTCCGGTGCCCGTCCCCTGCCACTTACAGTCGACCAACCTGTAGCATCTAGAAGTTGAATTCAGTGTCGGCTATCCAGGCCCGTGTCCCAAACTTCTCCGTGCTTCCTACTTGTGTCCTAATTTCATTTTTGTAGGAAATTCATTTTTTTTTAAAGATTTTATTTATTTATTTGTCAGAGAGAGAGAGAGGGAGAGAGAGCAAGCACAGGCAGACAGAATGGCAGGCAGAGGCAGAGAGAGAAGCAGGCTCCCTGACGAGCAAGGAGCCCGATGCGGGACTCGATCCCAGAACGCTGGGACCATGACCCGAGCCAAAGGCAGCTGCTTAACCAACTGAGCCACCCAGGCGTCCCAGAAATTCATTTTTGTAGGGCAAAAAGTCTAAACCCCAGAGGTAGACTTTTATCCAGGAGGGCTTTCTTTCCTTCGCTCCTTCTTTCCGTCCTTTCTTCCCTCCCTCCTTCCCTCCTTCATTCCTTCTTTCCTTCCTTTTTAAAATTGAGGTGAAATTCACATAACACAAAATTGACCATTTTAAAGTGACGATTCATTAATGCTTAGTGCACTCACCATGTTGTGCAACCGTCATCCCATCTAGTTCCAAAACATTTCCATCTCCCCGAAAGGAAAGCCCCGACCCACGAGCAGTCACTCCCCATCTGCCCCTCCCCCAACCCCTGCCAACAGGGCAATCTGTTTCTGTCTCAGGATTTTCCTATTCTGGACATTTCCCATGAACAGAATCGAAGATAGGTTGCCTCCTGGGTCTGATTTCTCTCACTCGACGTGATGTTTCTAAGGCTCGTCCGTGCCGCAGCATGGGTGAGAACCTCGCTCCTTTTCACGGGTGAGGACTAGGCTGTGGTATGGCCAGACGCCGTCCCCCTTACCATTCATCCGTGGATGGACGCTGGCTTCTTCTGCCTTCTGGCTGTCGTAAATAGTGCTGCCGTGAGCCTGTGTGTACACGTAGCCATTCGAGTCCCTGTTTTCAATCCTTTGGATAGATATCTAGAAGTGGGATTTGCTAGGTCACATGATAATTTTTTAACTTTTTGAGGAACCACAAAACCAGCATTTTCTTAAGGTGTTTGATCAATGTTGGTTTCCTTCTTCCCCCTGGGACCCTTTCGCCTGCCAGAAGTCACCCATGAGACCTTCATTGCCTACAAAGTCCTGGAGGTTTTCCCCAGAGGCCGCAGGGTGGTCATAACGTGCCACTCACCCCAGGCACCCCCGCCCGTCACCTACTCCCTCTGGGGGGGCCAGGGCACTGAGGTTGCCAAGAAGGTGGTGAAGACCGCAGACCCGGCCTCCTTCAGCATCAACGTCACACTCAAGTCCAGGCCAGACCTGCTCACGTACTCCTGCCAGGCGGCCTCCCCTGAGGGCGCGCACTCGGCCAGCACCAAGCTGCAGATGTACTGGGAGCTGTGGACCAGTGAGTGCACCCGGGGGGCTGGGGGTGGGGCAGGGTCTGGGCTAGAAGGCAGGAGGTGGGGACAGGATAGGTTGCTCACCTCCAAGGCCACTTAGACCTGGGTCTAGAACAGTGTAGCTCCTGGCTGGGCCCCCAGGGCACCACCTCCCAGCAGGGGCCCTTGGGGAGGGCCGAAGTGACCAGGGCCGGGGCCCCATCGGTTGAGCTCTGGCCTCATGCTGATAAAGTAGGCACCTTCGTGTTTTATCTAGTTCAATCCTCACAGCAACTGGTGAGTGGGGTTCGTGGTTCCTGGCCTATGTAAAGCCCTTGGTGATTAAGAATATCACCCCAGGCCAGTGGCAAAGGCTGGTTTCAAACCGTACTCTGTTCAGCTCTAAAATCTGTATTCATCCCACTTCTTCCCCTGATCTTAATTCAGGTGTCCCTCCTGGTGGGAGGCACAGGCTGTAGTTGGTGGGGAGGAGGGGACTGGAGGGTGTTGCCCAGGCCAGTGGTGGCCCCCGGGGCCCCCTGACCCCACCCCTGAGAGGAGCCAGCCTGGTGTAGGAGGGCCCAGGGCCTGGAGGCTTATGGTCAAGGTTCAAGTCTCTACACTTAGCAGGCGGTGGGTCTTGGGCAAGTCAGTCAACTTCTGTCAGGCCTGGTTGCTTCCTCTACAAAACAAAAATAGTAATAGTTCCTAGCCCAGGAGGGCGGGAAGGATTCAGCAGAAGCTTCTAGTAGGTGGTCAGTATGCCACAAGGGGTGGTGGTTGTTACTCATCTGTAAGTCTGTTTATAGCATTAGGCTGAAGGCCACGGGGGTTTCTAGAATCTAGACTCTTAGAAGTGACAGTTCTTGCTCAGAAGGAACTATTCTAGTAAAAGAGCCAAGACTGAAAGAATAGAAATAGGGCTGCCAGATAAATTTTGCACAGGACAGAGTTAGTCATACTAAAAATTTTTTCATTATTCACCTGAAATTCAAATTTAATTAGGCATCCTGTATGTATTTTTAGTCGGTAAGCCCAACAACCCAGAATATACCAAATGCGAAATTGGGTAGTACACACTGCAAAAAGGGTAGATGCTCAGACATGAGACGGAGGGAGTAATCCGGAAGGCTGCCTGGAGGAGGGAGCAGTAACAGTTAGGCCTCCAAGCTCAGTAGGCATTCCGTAACAAGGGAATTTGCTGGGGAGAGGGTGCGAAAGTCACCCAGCCACGCCTATGCTAACGTCTTCTGCCTTCCAGAGCCTGTGTCCCAGCTGCAAGCTAACTTCACCTTGCTGGACAGAGGGTCGGGCCCCAGGGTAGAGATTTCCTGCCAGGTGTCCTCGGGTAGCCCACCCATCACCTACAGCCTGGTCGGGAAGGATGGGACCGTCCACACGCAGCAGAGGCCGAACTACGGTCAGCCGGCCAAGTTCACCTTCGCCCTTACCAACAAGTCCACCAGGCTCCAGTGCCAGGCTGAAAATGACATCAGTGTCCAGTTCAGCCCCTTCAAGCTGGTGCCCCCAGGTGAGAGAGCCCCTTGGTTCCCAGACGAGCCGCTGGCACTTCCGGGTAGGGCCACGGGGTTGGAAGAGCTCCGCCTTGCCACGGCCAAGAGCAGGGAAGGGCGCTGGGAAGGGATGCTAGCTCCGCCATCTCCCTCCCTCACAGGACAGCTGCCCCAGGGAGCCGTCGTGGTGCTAGGGAGCAGCCTCATCTCCATTGCAGCTGTCACCTGTTGGTTGCTGGCCCAGGCCTGGTGGACCAGGTAGGAACTGGATGCAGGATGTGAGGGACTGTGAGGACAGCTGGTGGCCTGTATGGGCCACCACCAGGAGTCCTGTTGGAGGCAGTGGGTGGGTGGGTTTGTAAGGCAGGGCCGCCGCCAGAGCAGACAAAGGGCCATGTGGCTCCTGCGTGTCCTGGAAAAGTTCATGGTGCCAAGTGCCTGCTGAGGTTTGCGCATCCCTGGTTTTATGTGACCCTGACCAACCAGCTGGCCTCTGGGTGGGGCGTTCGCCTGTCTTCGTGAAGGGTCCGAGGAGGGATGACAGGAGTGTGTCGATGATGCCCTCCGGGGACCAGGGCGGATCACGGGCTGCTGCTTTCCATGGCAACTACATAGGCGGGTGACATAGGCTTCCTGGCTGGTGACAAGAGGCAGGTCCAGACCTCCTGGGGTCCCCTCTCCAAGGCTCTCACTTCACTGACTTGTAAAGTGACCAGGGTCTTTGTGTCATCTGTCCCCCCTCCAGCTGTCACCTGTGCCCCGTGAACTTCTCACCTCCTGGGCCTCTAAGACACTGCCATCTCCTGGTTGCCTTTCTCCCTCCCTGGCCAGGCTTCTCAGTGGCCATTGTCTGTCCTTGGTACTCCCCTTGCTCACCTCTGGGTCCCTCTTTCCCGACTCTGTCCCTTCCAGAGGCCAGATTCGTGGGAGAGCTGTGCCACCTCTCTGAGCCTCTGTGTTCCCTTCTATAAAATGGGATATAGAGACCGGGCTCTCACTGGCCATGTGACCAGGGGCCAGTGCTTGTCCTCTTGGTGATTCAGTTCCCTGCCCCTTCATTTAGTGGGGTGACTAACCCTTACACCCCTTCTGCTGCCCAGGGCGCTGATGAACTTGACACCATAAAACTCCCAGAGGCCTTGCGAGGGGGTGGCTGAGAGGTGTGTTTGCCTGACCTGAAATCTTAACTCCTCTGTCATCAAGGTTGTGACCAGAAGAGGCAAGCTTGACAGAGTCCCCTCGGAAGGGCCCTGGTCTTCGTCCACGATGGAAGGACCCACCACTTGGATGAAGAAAAAGCCCGCCCGTCCTGGTTCTGATGACACCCACATGGTGTTAGGCTGAGGATTTTAGGATGGAGTGGGCTGTGATGGAAGGGGGGGGTCCATAGGAAGGGGGGAGCTCTGTGTAGTCCCTGTCCTCACCACTAAGCTGCTTGTCACCATCCACGCGGGTGTGGAGAGAAAGTGGGGTACATTGGGAAAAGTCCCCGCTGCACCAACCCACCTCTCCCACAGTTGTTCCCCTGGTCCCTGGAGTGGCAGCCCATCTCCTGGTGGCCTAGCCTTCTGGTCCCGCCTCCTCACCTGGGAAGACACGGAGCCCCCCCCCCCAACACCCCTGCATTAATCCCTGCCAGTTGGCTTGTGACCCCTCGGGAACGCAGACCCACCCACCCCCACTCAGCCTTCCTGGTTCCGATGCTCTAAACCATTGGGGGGTGGGGGTGGGGGAGGAGAACTGGATTAAACCCTGTGCTCTGCCTGTCACCCTGGAAACTTCGTTTCTGTCCGCACACTTGGGCATGGAAGTCTGAAGCCATACATACTTGGGACCTGGTCTAGCGGGGGAAGATTTGGGGGTGGGGGGCGGCTCAACGCCACCCCAGGCTTAGCTCCACAGAGAAGTAAAGAGCGACAGGCCGGTCCGGGAGTGCGTCCAGGCTGTGGCCTGGGGTTTTGGACGCAATGGGGAGAGAAGACCGGGTGCTTATGAGCCTGGGTCCTGGGCAGGTGAGGCCCTTACAGGCACCCGGTGAGCTTCCCGAGAAGGCGGGATGGCAGGGGAAAAGTGTAGGTGGGGCAGAGGGGCGGGCCCTCCGTGCCTCCCTCTCTTCCCCAGCACGCTGGGGCCCCTTTCTGGGAGTTGGGGGACGGGGCCCGGGCCACCAGGTGGGCTAGACGGCCTTCCGCCTCCGGGACGCAGGCCCCGCCCGCTCTACTCGCCCCTGGCGGCGAGCCGCACTTTGCCCTCGGTCCCTGGGGCCGCACTGGCCACGCCCCGGGGGCGGGGCCGGGCCGGGGAGGTGGCTAGGTCCTTGGCGGTCCGCGGCTGCGGCGGTGGGGCGACGGCGGTGGGGCGACGGCGACATGGAGAGCGGGGCCTACGGCGCGGCCAAGGCCGGCGGCTCCTTCGACCTGCGGCGCTTCCTGACGCAGCCGCAGGTGGTGACGCGCGTCGTGTGCCTGGTGAGCCGGGCGCGGGGCCGGGGGACCGGACTGAGCCGCGGAGCCCGGGCGGGGGAGGGGGTGGCCGCAAGCCTGCGAGCGCGACAGGTGGCGGCGGCCGAGGCCGGGAGGGCGCACGTGGCGCGCGTGGGGCCGGCGAGAGGGCCCGGGCCCCGTCGGCTCCCACCCACCGGCCCCAGCTTCCCCCGCCTTTCCCCGGTCCCCGCTGCCCCGCACCGGCCGGGTCCGGACGCGGGGTGGCCCGGAGGCACCGCGGGGAGCAGGCCTGTCGCCCTGCTGGCGGTGGGAGGAGCTTGGGGCCGCTCCAGGACAGGTGGCCGGCGTGCTGGGACTCCGTGCTGGGGGAATTCTCCGGGAAGGAGCTTTCCCAAGCCACGTCGGGTACGGGGGCAGTGTGGCTCCCTGAAACAGCATTCCGCCTTCCACTCCCCACCCAAGATCAGGTGACCCCAGGATGTACCCTTCCCTGTGAGATAGGGGAGCCCTCCAGGACGGGGGCGGGGTGGGGTGGGGTGGGGGAGAGGGGTGGGGGGAGGTCACAGGCTCTTGGACAAGCAGCGCCCAAAGTTGGACAAGGTGTTAGAGTGGGCATGAAGTGCCCTCGTCATGCCTTCCTGGGACTGGAGCCTAACGAGGGGCCTTAGTGGCACCCATGTCCCCTCCCTGCCCGATCGTGGGGTCTGCTCCAAGGGGCAGATGCCCCGTGTGTCGGGATGGCTGTGCCAGGAGTGGGGCCTGGCACGCTGCTCCCAGCATCGCGAGTTCCGGCTTCATCTCCAGCTGGGGCGGGGCTTGTGACTGGCGGCCCCGGAGCCTACTGACAGGGCCTCGTTCTGGCAGGGCAGGGCGGGGAGAGGCCTGGGCCCCTCCCACTGAGAGCCAGGTGTCCAGACAGTCCTGCATCCTTGCCTCTGCTGACATGGCGTGGTGGCCTTGAAGTTTAGGAAGGAGTTGAGGTGACATGAGGCTATTCCCAAGAGCCTAGAGCCGCTCCCTTGTCCCCCCAACTAGGACCTGCAGGGTTCCAAGTGTAGGACCGTGTCCACAGGGCTTGCCAGTCAGACTAGCCTGGGGTGCCCTGTGCAGCCCCGACTCACTTATGGACAGGAAGCAGGTTGGGGTTCCCTCAAAGGGGAGAGACATGATACCACAGAGGCCAGCTGTCCTTGCAGGAAGACGGTTGGCTCAACTGGGGAGGCCAGGCTGGAGCAGGAAAGAGTTGGAGGGGGCACCAAGAAGTGGGAGTCTGGGGGCATGGGCTTCTGCTCAAAGCACGCTGGCGGGCCTTTCCTGAGACCATGGGGCTGGGGGGGGGGTTCTCCATCACCCAGGTGTTCAGGCAGAAGATGATCTAGACAGGACGCTAGACAGGTGACTCAGGCAGAAGATGATCTGGGGGCGGGGCTCCAAGCCTGGGTTTCTGTGGCTTTGTGGCCTGTCTCCTGCTGAACCACGGTGACCCCTCCTGGCAGGCAGCCCGGGCCGGGCAGTCCCCTCTCAGGAGATCCCCATCTCTTCCCCACTAGGACCCAGTCCAGGAATCCCTAGCCCTGCCCCTGCTGATGGCGGCTGTGCTGGTACTTGCTGGTGCCCTGGGAGAAGGGAGTAGGGAGAAGTGGGGATTGTGCACCGGGAGGCGACTTGCTTACGGGCTCCCGACCCAAGTTCCAAAGGGGCCGCAGCGCCTGGCCCCCACCCAGAAGGGAAAAGCAGCAGTGGGAGAGCCCAGGGTCCCCATCATGCGTGCCCCGCTCTGGGTCGTCTGGCGACCACTCAGCTCACCCCCACCTGTCCGCTCAGGTCTTTGCCTTGATCGTGTTCTCCTGCATTTTCGGCGAGGGATACAGCAACACCCACCAGTCCAGACAGCAGTACTGTGTTTTCAACCACAACCAGGACGCGTGCGGCTACGGCAGCGCCATCGGGGTGCTGGCCTTCCTGGCCTCGGCCTTCTTCTTGGTGGTTGATGCCTATTTCCCCCAGATCAGCAACGCCACTGACCGCAAATACCTGGTCATCGGCGACCTCCTCTTCTCAGGTACCTGCTAGCTCCCCCCCCCACTCTATTTGGGGAGGTAAATAGGAGCAGCCAGTGTTCCCCAAAGCCCTGGAGCTCTGGGACTGCAGGGCCTCGGCAAACAACCTGGCATGGGGGGCCGGAGCAGCCCGGGGTCCCCGCCCCACTCGAGGACACAGGCTTTTGCACAGGGATTTCTGTCAGTCTGCCAAAGCCCACCAGCGTTGAGCGATGGTCACAGGGCTCTGGAGCCAGGCTCGCCGGTCCCCACCCTGGCTTCTGCATCAGCGGCCGTTATACGCCTGGAAGCTTCTGGGAGATCCTTGCCCAGGGCCTCCTCTGCACCCCTCCCCCTGCCACAGGGGGCCCCTCCTGGGTCACTGAACAGCCCCCCGCCCCCTCCACGTTGCTGACCCTGCTCTCCCGGCCTTCTTCCCAGCCATCTGGACCTTCCTGTGGTTCGTTGGCTTCTGCTTCCTTACCAACCAGTGGGCAGCCACCAAGAAGGAAGATGTGCTGGTGGGGGCCGACTCGGCCCGGGCGGCCATCACCTTCAGCTTCTTCTCCATCTTCTCCTGGGTAGGTGGGCCGGGGCGGACGAGGGCGGCAGGGCCTTAGGAGAAGGGTGGTGGAAGGCTGAGGAACCCGAAACTCGGGGCTCCCTGCAGGGTGCGCTGGCTTCCCTGGCCTACCAGCGCTACAAGGCTGGAGTGGACGACTTCATCCAGAACTATGTAGACCCCACTCCGGACCCCAGCACGGCCTACGCCTCCTACCCTGGAGCGCCTGTAGACAACTACCAACAGCCACCCTTCACCCAGAACGCGGAGACCACCGAGGGCTACCAGCCGCCCCCCGTGTACTGAGCTGCAGCCAGGGATGCTAAGGGAGGCAGGAAAGGTGCTCGGGGGAGGAGGGCCTGCCCCCTGGCCTGGACTCCTCCCATGAGCCTTGCCTCCTGGAGCTGTGGCCCCCTCTCCCGTCCAGTGTGCCCATGGGAGCCGCCGCACAGCCTGGAGAGCCCCTGCTTTCCCCCTCCCCGGCCGCTGGTGCAGAGCCCCCAGCCCCAAGTGCCTCTGCCCCACCCAGGGGCTTCACCCACCACTCCTCGAGGGCATTTTCTAGAAAAGGGTTTTTAGCCAGATATGTTTTGTTACTGCTTTTCACGATCCCCAGCCCCCTGAAAGAGCTGGACGGGCCCGACACGCCGTTTTGACAAGTGCCTTAGCTTCTCCCCAGCCCAGGCAGGCTCAGGTCCAGGCCATGGTGGCCATAGTGACTTGGGGTTCTGTGCCAAAGAGGAGGCTGCGAGCCTTCCCCCCACTTTGCTGCTGGTGCGGGGCCGGGACCCCTTTTCCTGCTCACTCAGGTTTGTTTCCCACCTCCTGGCGCTGTCGTGCCCACAGCCCCCTGCCTGCTCTGGGAGCTGGCAGCCCCGGGCTCACTGCTGTTGTGTCTGCTTTCTCCTGGATCTGGGGTCCCTTCCCTGTGCCTGTACCTCTGGGCGGATGCTGGTCTGCTCACTGCAGGACCGCGGGGTAGCACTCCCTTCTCCTTGTTCCCACCCCCTAGCAACAGGGAGGGGCTTTGCCTGATCGGAAACACCCAGCTTTATGTAAATATCCTGCCACTGTTAGGTGTGGGGTGCACCCACGCCCCCCCCAACCCCGGGCTGTTCTGAATGTATTAAGGAGCCTGGGGCTAAGACAACAGATCCTTGGTTTTAGTAGACGGATTCCAAGACAGAATAAATGTTTTTCTCGTTCATAATCTCCATTGTCATTCGTTGGGCCTCTGCCTAGGGGTCCAAGAGAAATTCCACTCTGGGGTGCATCCTGGGAGGGGGGTGCTTTATGAACTTGCATTTTGAATAGTCACAGCCCTCTGCCCCGCTGGTATGCCTAGTGCACGCCTGCGCACACTCTCCCTTGTCTGGGGTCTCATGCCTCACACTGCCCTCCACAGCATCTTAAAATAGCAACTGTGCTCAGTCTGTAAACAAGACACTTTGGACTGCCTTGCCAAGGCCCTGCTGTGCCCTTGCTGGAGTTGGGGTTGGGGGGGCACCTGGGAGCTGCCCCACTGAATGTCCCTTCCCTGGTAACTCTTTCCTTCCCAACCCCTCCTAGCAGAGTGAGGAGCCCCAGGCCTCCACTTCCTGCAGCCAGGGGTTAGCACCTCCAGAGCCCATCCTGGGCCGGCCTGCCCCGAGGGAGAGAGCCCATCTCTGGCAGGAGAGGTCAGGGTCCCTGAAGCACCTCATTCCCCTTTTGGGGCAGTGACAGCGGGGACTGTCAAAAGTGGACGTGTTCGTTTGGAAATCCTGAGTAGCAACTAACGTGGTTGTGCGAATGCCTGTGACCCAGAGCCGGTCACTAGCAAGGTGGAGTAGAACGAAGGGGAGAGGCAAGCCGGGGCGAGGAGGCCGCCCCAGAACCCTGACCCCATCTGCACCGGAGGCGGGAGAGGGCCTCGGCCACCCCAGCAGACTCTTGCTTCCGTGCAAGCCACTGACAGCCCATTTTACAAGGTGCAGCTGAGTAGTCTTCTGGGCTCCTGAGCTATTAAATGTCTGTTCCACAAATAAAACCTGACCCCACAGCCCCAGCTGGCAGCCGGGGCCATAGCCTTGTCTTTCCATCTCAGGCCCCAGGCCCCTCCGGCCACCCATTTGTCCTGAAACCCATCCAGACAGAAGAGCAAGCAAATGTTCCTCCCAGAATGTGCTTCGTGGTCGCTTCCCAGTTAAAATGGTGTGGCGAAGAGACTAGAAGTGCTAGAAAAGGATCTGGAAGGAAATCCCCACCCGTGTCACGTCAGAGCTGTCTACAGTGAGACCCAGGGCATCCCAGGCTGTAAAAGACAAATGTGCTTCTGGGGCCCCTGGGTGGCTCCGCTAGTTAAGTGTCTTGACTTCTGCTCAGGTCATGATGTCAGTGTCCTGGAACTGGGCTCCTGCTCAGCGGGGAATCTGCTTGTCCCTCTCCCTTCCACCCTCCTCCCACTTGTGCTCTCTCTCAAAAATAAAATCTAAAAAAGAAAAAACAAAAACCACAAAAAACAGACACATGTGCTTTCACCAACCAGTAAATTTTAATATTAGTTATTAATTCACAGGCTACAACAGAATCATAGATCCTAACCCGAGCCACCTCTGCCCCTAGCACCGCCCCCCCCCAGCTTTAAAAGAGAAGCCCCTGGGACCTGAGCCCCATCAGGCTAAGGGTCTCCCGTGTGAGAGAAGCTGTAATTCCGGAGAAAATGATCACGGGGGTGTAGGCAGCAGGAGGACCCAAGTCCAGCCACCCTTGGGGGCCGGGAGTCAGTCCCAAGCAGAGACAGAAACCTCTGCGTGGGCCGAGGCTGGGTCTGCGCGGGAGGTACTGGCGCACGGACTTCCCAGTGAGAACAGAAACTCAAGGGCGAAAGCCACAAGGGGGAAGAAGCCGTGGGCGCCAAAGTCGCCACAGTGTGGGGTTCCGCCCCTCCCCCCGGAGGGTGGGGGCGGGGCTGACCGCGGCGGCCGGGCGCTAGCTCGTGAGGGGACCGGCGGCCGGGAAGGGAACCAGGGAAGGGGAACCGGGACGCGTACACCACCGGCCCGAGACCCGCACGGCGGGAAGCAGAAAGTCCCGTCTTCGCCCCGCCCCCACTTCCTCCTCGGGGCGGGCCGCGCGGCTGCCAGCGGGGGACGCGGGGGCGGCGCGGGCGGCCGGCGGGGGGCGGCGCGGGCGGCCGGCGGGGGGCGGCGCGGGCCGGCGAGCCTCAGTTGGCGGGGCTGCACTGCAGGACCTGATGCGGAGCAAAGAGCTTCCGGGCTCCCGCCGCCTCCGCGGGCTTTGCGGGCACCAGCACCGGGCAGTTCTCCTTGTTCTCCTTGCCGTCCGGCGCGGCGGGCAGGCTCGAGGCCTTCTTGAAGTAGCAGAGGCGGCACACGGAGTGGTATTTGTCTGCGCCTCCAATCACCTCCACCTGGCGGCGGGACGCAGAGGGCGCGGACTGAGGCGGGGCGCGGCGCCCGCGGGCCTCTCCCCACCCCGCGCCCCCGGGCAGGCAGGTGCGGGCTACCTCTTTCTCGGAGCCTAGCCGCTTGGTGTACGCGGCCTCCCGGAAGCACTCCATGCACACCGCCGTCAGCTTCACCACGCTCTCCGCCAGGGGCACCAGGTTCAGGATGGTCCCGAAGGCCTACGCTCCCAGCAAAGGACAGCAGGTGAGCACATCCACCTGGCCAGGTGGGCTGTCCCTTGACACCCTTGGATGGACCCGGGGCAAGCCGGGTGCTGGGTCTTGCTCACCTGCGTGCCCCCGCCAGGACGCTAGGACGAGGCAGGCCCAAAGTGCTTCTAAATGGCAAGCCCCGTCATCGAGGCCGGCGGGTCTGCCCCTGCTCCTGCCCAGGCCCCTCCAAAGCCGGGATCAGATGCCTCACCTTCCTCTGGAAGGTCCCGTCCAGTGCGGCCACGATCACGGTCTTCCCGGCGTTGGCCATAGTCTCGCTGAACTCCACGATGTCTGGGAACTAGAAGGGGGCAGGCGGTGGGGGGGACGTCAGGCACTCAAACAGTGATGCGCCCTCTGATGCCTCTAGGGGGGTCAGGGCTCTGCCAGCGCCTTACAGAGCAGGAGGACACAGCAGGCCCTGTGTTCACTTTGTCAATCAGCTGTCATGCTAAGCGGCCCAGGGCTGTTTCTGCAGGTCCTTTGTGAGTTTTCCCTGCTCAATCATTCTGCCTCCAGTGGGCCGTGTTTGTCTAACTGGATTGGTCTCTGGTTGTGTGAACAGGCACGTTCTTGTCTTGAGGCAGCGGGTCTCTCCCCAAGCTGTTTAGGCTGGGCTTGGCCCATTTATCGAGGTGTGAGGTTACCGGGACCTGGACGGTTAGCAAGACAAGGTCCTCGAAGGTGACTGTAGGAAAACCGAGAGCAATTCGAGTAGGACTCAGCTGAAGCCAAATCCCGTTCGTTATCACCCATAGGGCTGGCCAGGCCCAAGCTACAGAGGCACCCCCCGCCCCACCCACACTGACTCTGGCATGCTCACCCATGCTTTGCGGGTCACAGAAATGCAGCTCCCAGTCTGCAAGGGGCTCTCGGCCAGTAAACACCCCCTTTTCTAAGCTGTCACAGAGAAAACAGTTTCTAGACGTTACCAAATAATCCCTGGGTGGGGGCGGGTACAAAACCACCCAGAAATGAGCCTCCCTGTGCCTCACCCACCACACGGAGGCATAATGTCAGGACACTTGTCCTTCCACACCCAGGTCTGGGGTCCTGGGAGGGCCTCAGCCCCCCTCCTGCCCACTGCGCCGACGCCAACATCCAAAGAGCTCACATCGTCCCCTGCTCACATGCCACCTCCCTGGGAAGGGGTCCCCGGCAGGGGTTCCCGACGTCTCCAAGGTAAGGACATGGTGGGCACATGGCCAGCACCCCGTAGAACACCGCCGGAAAGCTCGCTACTGACATTGATTTCTATTGCTATTCATCTTTACGTTACGTTATGGGTTGACCTGTGTCCCCTCCCACCCCCCAAATTCACGTTGAAACCCTAACTTCCAGTACCTCAGAACATAACCTCATCTGGAGGTAGGGTCTTTGCAAATGCCACCCCATTAAAATGAGGTCAGCCAATTTCATATGACTGCTGTCCTTACAGGAAGGAGCCATTTGGATGGAGACACGGAGGGAGGCCGGCCATCCGCAAGCGAAGGGGAGGGACCTGGAAGTCCTCACAAGGAAACGAGCCTGCCCACACCCTGATTTCAGGCTTCCAGCCTCGAGAATTGGGAGAGAATCAGTTCCTGCTGCGTGAGCTGCCCCATCTGTGCTACTTGTCACAGCAGCCCTCGGCAAATAACGCAGCTTAAGCTTAAAACAGAACTCTAGGGGGCGCCTGGGGGCGTGGTCGGTTAAGCCTCTGGCTCTTGGTTTCAGCTTAAGTCATGATCTCTCAGTCAGGAAATAGAGAGCCCACCCCCCCCACTCTCTCTCCCAAATAAATAAAAAATCTTTAAAAGAAAATAAAATAAATAGGGGCTCCTGGGTGGCTCAGTGGGTTAAGCCTCTGCCTTTGGTTCAGGTCATGATCTCAGGGTCTCGGAATCGAGCCCCGCATCGGGCTCCCTGCTTCTCCCTCTGCGGCACCCCCTGCTTGTGTTCTCTTTCTCTCTCAAATAAATAAATAAAATCTTAAAACGAAATAGAACTTCAGGGCACCCAGCTGGCTCAGTCAGAAGAGTGTGCAACTCTTGATCTCAGGGGCGTAAGTTTGAGCCCCACACTGGGTATAAAGATTATTTAAATAAATAAAAACTTTTAAAAAATAAATAAACAAAAATAAAATAGGACTTCCAAGCAGTTAGCAAATTTCGGGTTGTTTTGGTGGACACAAAAATTTACAGCAGGGGCACCCAGGAGGGAAAGTACCAGCAGAGGTTCTTGCTGGTGGCGAGCTGGCCCACTGGCGTCCAGCTGCCCGGTCCATACCTCCGGGCAACCAGCGGCGAGCCGCTTCCTAAAGGAGCTTCGATGCAGGGGAAAGAACCCAGAGCCAAGTTTAGGAAGCCTTGGAGGGGATTTGCACCTGCGTCATCAAGGAGAAAGAAAGGGTAGCGGATAAACATGGAAACAGGACTACGAGGGTCTTGGAAACAAAAGAGAAACGCAGTAGAGTAGGGTGTATGGGTGTGTGTGCACTGGTGTGTACGTGTGTGCACACGTGGGCCGCTCTAGCACCCGCCCTTCACGCCTCTCTCCTGGGGATTTCTGCAAAGGCCTGGTGGTCACACTGCCTTCTCCACCTGCCCGGAGCCACCCACCTCCCTCCTGCCCAGAGCCACCCACCTCCCTCCTACCCAAGACACATGCCACCAGCCAGCCGCTCACTCCCTGGATCTCTCGCAGGCCCCTTTCTGACCACCCCACCTTAGCTCTGTCCCCCTGATGTGCCTTTCCCCCCAGTTGTCTCCACCTGACCTGTGACGTCATTCTCTCCCTGGGCTAGAGTGTAAGCACAGGGGTAGAGACGCTGACTGGATCCCCAACACCAAGAACACGGCTGGCATGGGGCACAGGCCTGGAAAGTACTGATTGATGGATGGATGGATGGATGGATGGATGGGACTGGCCCTTTGACCAGCAATTCCACTTCACAAATAAACCCCAGTACACCGGACAGATGTCCGTCACAGCCTTGAAATGGCACGTGCCAGGGGACTCGCGTAAGAAAGATATGGTGCATTTGTAAACATTTGGAAGGACGGGTACATCCTCCTAGCGGGGACATTTGCTGACACAGGTAAACAGCCACACAGCGTGATTAGGAACCCCCTCTTTAAAAATGTACACCTACAGGGATGCCTGGGTGGCTCAGTTGGTTAAGCCGCTGCCTTCGGCTCAGGCCATGATCCCAGGGTCTTGGGATCGATTCCTGCATTGGGCTCCTTGCTCCACAGGGAGCCTGCTTCTCTCTCTGCCTCTGCCTGCCGCTCTGCCTACTTGTGTGTATGTGCTCTCTCTCTCTGACAAATAAATAAATAAATAAAATCTTAAAAAAAAAAAAAAAAGAAAAACGTATGCCTACAGAACAGATAAAGAAGATGTGGTATATATACACAATGGAATACTATGCAGCCATCAAAAAAACCCCGAAATATTGCCATTTGCAACAATGTGGATGGAACTAGAGGATCTTACGCTAAGCAAAAGAGTCAATCAGAGAAAGAGAATTATCAGATGATCTCACTGATATGAAGAATTTGAGAAGCAAGACAGAGGACCCTCGGGGAAGGGAGGGAAAAATGAAACAAGATGAAACCAGAGAAGGAGACAAACCATAAGAGACTCTTCATCTCAGGAAACAAACTGAGGGTGGCTGGAGGGGAGGGGTGTGGGAGGGATGGGGTGACTGGGTGACGGACGCTGGGGAGGGTGTGTGCTGTGGTGAGTGCTGTGAATTGTGTAAGGCTGATGAGTCACACACCTGCACCCCTGAAGCAAATAATACATTCCATGTTAACAAAAAAAAAGTACGCCTATAAAGATTAGACAGATATAGAACCAACATGTAATGGGTTTTTGGGTTGTTTTTCTGGGTTGTGAAAAGAGAAGGGCAGCCCCAGCGGCACCCACAGCCGGGCCCCAGTGTGACATAATTAGGTTTAGGATGCCGGGCAGGATCACCCCGCTTCCTGAGGGCCCTGGATCAAGGGCTAAGCCAACCTCCTAAAATCCTCCCCAGAATGAGCCCCATAAGCAAAGCCCTCCCAAGACGCCCCTGGGTCCCGCAATGTGGGTTCTCCCTGCAGCAGTGACGAACCCCCCCACCCCTGCCACACACACAAGAATTTCAGGGCATAGAGGTGGAGTAAAATACAGTAAAAGGGACCATGTGCCCAAGCCAGTGCACACGCTTCAAGAAAGGAAAAGACTGAGCCGGAAAAGCCTTTAACACAAGATTTTCCAAAAGGCAAGGGAAGGAACGGCAGCGGTTAGAACAAACAGTACATCCGTAAACAGAAACAAGGATATGTGACTGAGAGCGGGAGTTACGCGAAAAGAACTACCTGAAAATCCCAAATGGAAATTAGTCTTGGAAACCACACACGCTTTGGGAGATGTTCCCAGAACACCTACCAGAAGGTGAGGAGATGCGGAAGGGTAGTGGCTACATTCTCCCCGCCAGGCAAGATGGCACCAGCGCTCAAATGTAAAAGATGCGCCAGTCACCAAACTAAACAACACCGCCCAGGACACCAGTCACCCGCTCAGGAAGGCAGCCACACACCGGCGGCGCCCTCTCCGTAGCGGCAGGAAGGGGTGCCGCTTTTCCAAAGCCATAGGGAAAAACCATCGTTAAGCTACCCTTTGCCACCCTGCTTATCCTACAGAACAAAATAAAGACGTTTTCCTACCAAGACTCAGAAAGCTTCCCGCTCAAACGTCCTGGGCTGGAAGAGCTCCTGTAGGGTACACTTCCAAAGAAGAGAAACAAATCTATAACAAACAAGCCAGAAGCAATGGGGAGGCAAACAGAGCACTGCTTACATACAAGTGCTGAGAAATTGGCTTGAACTGATAGCCCCAAGGTCAAGAATCATAGGCTCTACAGACTGAGCAGGCCACGCACCCTAAGAAAATGGATTTTGTTGTTGTTGTTGTTCACTGTAAATATATGTATATATATTTTTTCTTAGGGGGGTGGTGAGTGAGAAGGGAATCTTAGGCAGCTCCATGCCCAGTGCAGCCTGACATAGGGCTCGATCTCATGACTCTGGGGTCATGACCTGAGCCAAAATCAAGAGTCAGAGGCTCAACCGATTAAGCCACCCAGATGCCCACCCCCAGCTTTGTTGTTGTTTTTTTTTTAAGATTTTATTTATTTGACAGAGAGAGACACAGCGAGAGAGGGAACATAAGCAGGGGGAGTGGGAGAGGGAGAAGCAGGCTTCCTGCCGAGCGGGAGCCCAATGTGGGACTCGATCCCAAGACCCTGGGATCATGACCTGAGCTGAAGGCAGATGCTTAATGGCTAAGCAACCCTTTTATAGATATAGATATAGATATAGATATAGATATAGATATAGATATAGATATAGATTTTTTTTTTTAAGAAGGTAAAATAAATCCCTTCAAACATGAAAAGCAGTATGGAGAACCCAAGGGCATTCAGACACAAGCTGAACCAAGTTAACATTGCTTACTAAAAGATCAGAGATAGAACCAACAAAGGAGGAAGGGGGACAGGCTGGGGGCTCGTAGGCAGAATGCCAGGACAGGCCAACTTACAAACTGCCCTTCGTCGATCCCTATGACAGCCACCCCCAGGGCCTCCTGAGCCACGTCCCGGAGCAGGCAGGCCGGCAGTGCCTCCATGGTGTTCCTGGGGAGAGAAAGCCAGCAGGTGAGCAAGGCCAGGGAGCGGAAACCTGAATGCTGGGGCTGGGGGCCAGCTCCCGGGACCACCCTACCCGCCAAGCAGCTGCACTGTTGGGCTGGGGCTTGAAGTTAGTGCCTGTGGGAAGGCCCGTGTTCAGAAAACCAGTCATTCAACCCAAGCTGTTTCCTTTGATGCACCAGACTAGAAGTTAACAATGCACATTCCAACGCTTAACGGAGACTGAAGGCTCCACTTCTGTTCAGTGTGGGCCGGGCAGGTGAAATGCTTTCATTTCTTTTAAAAGTGGGAAAAAGAACACCTAAATACAACTCAGGCTGCGTTCTAGCTGTCTTTCTGTCAATGTGGTCCTAAAATTTAATCTTTTGCTTCTTTCTTTCTATGGACTAAGGAGCCCACTCAAGGCTAAAGTGCTCTGGAAGGTGCAGTGTGGTAAAGGGGGGAGGCTGGGCACCAGACTCAGCCCTGTGTGTCCCTGCAGAGATAAGCCCAGATCCCCACCAGCACTGCCGGAGAAGAATTCAATCCATTTGGCTCTTCTGGCAGGTCGGAAGACTTTTCCACCATCACAGAGCTATTAACTGGCAGAGCCAAGATTCAAATCCAAGGTCACACTGTTGTCCTGTGTGCCCAATGGGGAGAACCGTATCCAGAAGTGTTTGAAAGCCAAAGGCCATGTGTGGGAAGGTTCCAACCCAACCTGTCGCCACACCGAGAGCCTTTTTTTTTTTTCTTTTTAAAGATTTTGTTTATTTGACAGACAGAGATCACAAGGGGGCAGAGCAGCAGGCAGAGAGAGGAAGGGAAGCAGGCTCCCTACTAAGCAAAGAGCCCGATGCAGAATTCGATCCCAGGACCCTGGGATCATGACCTGAGCCAAGGGCAGATGCTTAACCAACTGAGCCACACAGACACCCCCCTCTTTCAAGATTTTGTTTATTTATTTGAGAGGGGGAGCACATGAGCGGGGCGGCGGGGTGGGGGGAGGGGGGAAGAAGCAGACTCCCTGCTCCCCGGGACCCTGGGACCATGACCTGAGCTGAAGGCCACTGGTACTCTCTGAAGGCCCCGCAGCCTGTAGCTGTATTTAGAAAAATAAACAAAAACACTTTATAGCAAGATAAGTCATTATCTTGCTATAATTCTACTCCAAGATCTGGGACTAGCGTGAGATAGTATTTCAAATTCCCCCTTCTCTCCCCAAATAGAAAAAAAACAGAGGGCGGGCAAGGGCAGCATGTCTGGAGCCCTGTCCCTCCTGCGCCAACGGCTTGGTCCCAGCAGTGGCCCATCCCAGCCTCTGCAGCCCGAGTCAGAGAGCTCCCAGGGGCCCCTATCTGCCTGACTTCTCCTGGGACACTGCTGCCTCCTCTGCTCCCACCGCCCTTGCGCGGTGCAGCAGCAGAACAGCATGTTTTAGGGCGGAAGCAAACTGGACGGCAGAAATGACCAGCATGGGACAGCACAGCTGGAAGTACATGGCACCCAAAGCCTCCCACTTAGCTCCGAGTCCCAGGCACTGTCCACCCCACCCCCGCCTGGCTTCACAGACCCCACTCTGCCACCCCGAGGCTACACACCTGGGGCCATTCTGAGGTTCCCAGACTGCAAGCTTTGTCTGTGGCACAGCATGGCTTTGCCACGGGTGGGGGGGTGGGTTTCAGTGGGACAAGCCCCGAGTACAGAGATCACGTCCCAGGCTCAGAAATCTCAGGCCTTGATCCGTAGCCAAGGAACAGGCAAGAGCCAATTTAATTTCCCCTTCCCTCCCCTCCTCACGTAGCAAACAGAAACGTCCTCAGGGCGCAGGCAGATAAACGTAAAAGCAGGTGCATGAAAACCATGCGACAACCCAGCGTGAGCCAGGCTATAACGACGACAAAGTCAAATGAAAAACAACACGCAGGCTCAAAGAAACCAGTTTGCCACCGCACAGCCGTCAGCACAGCACTGTTGGCAATTGCAGCAGGAGAGATACTGGCCGTGGGGCTGTCCTGCGTGTTGTGGGATGTTCGGTTTGGAAGCATCCTGTGACCCTCCCCCACCGCAGTCGTGAAGACTGGATGGAACTGTCTCCAGACACTGCCAAATGGACTTCCGGGGACGGGGGTGCAAACGCTCCCCTGGTTAAGAACACTGGGCTAGAACTCTGCGCAAGGCCAAGTCCATGATCCCTGGCCAAGCGACTTTGAAAGTTTGCAGAGTTGCCGTGTTTCGATGCCAGGCATCAGCATTACTAACCATTCCTGCTAAAAGAGAGCTCTGATGGTGCGTTCTAGGCCCTTGGGAATTTTCACCAGGCTTCTGGGGAGGGGGGGGTGGGCAGTCATGTGACAGGACAGACGCGGGCAGGGACTCACCGGTCATGCGTGGAGAAGCTGCTGCTGTACCGAGTGTCCTTGGCGTACTTGATCACCAAGCACTTGTACTGGGCAACCTGGAAGCGGCGGACCCTTCGCATCAACTCCGTACTGCAAGAGTGGGGCCCTCCGTGAGCTCCACGGTGTTGAGAGTGGGCAAGGAAGACCCCCTCAGCACATGCGGGGCACCCCACCACCTTATTGGGGTCTGCAGCCTGAGACCCACCAATGGACAGAGAGAGGACAGAGGGCCTGTGCTCTGGGCGTCCACAGTCTAGGCCTGAGAGGGATACTGGCGAGAGCAGTCAGGGAGCCCAGGAAAAATGGAATAATAGAGGCGTGCTGAGGTGGTTAAGTGTTCTCCTTGGGGAGGGTGGCAAGGAATGACCCCCAAATGGCCCGGGGAGGGGATGGAGGGGTGAGGGTCTCAGGGATCTGGTGGAGCGGGCAGAGGCAAAAGCCCCACGTGGAGGAGAGGGGCCAGACTGCCTTCCAAAGCAGTCTCATCCCAGAGGCCTTCACCTCGTCGGAACTGATTTCAGAAAATTTTTTTGTGCAAGAAGAAAATCTCTTTGCCTCTCCCAGAGCCTAGAGCTTGCACTGGAGTGACCCCACCCCCACCCCCGGGGCAGAGGGCATTTCTCAGGGGGCTGGCTAGTCCTGCCTAGGTCAGGTGATGGTGCTGTCACATCAGGGGAGCAAAGGTGCCCTGGTCTGACTCCTTAGTGTGTAAACTAAGGAAACAGTCACATCGGAAGGCGGGGGTGGGGCGGGGGGAGGCGGTTGCCCATACTGCAGGGCGCATAGGACCTGGCCCATGGTAGACGCGATTTTAAAAGAATTTGAAAATTTAATCACAAAAAGCATTGAAAGACTTGGCTGACCCTTTCCGAGAGGGCTTCGGTGCGAGGCTAAACCGTCCGCAGCTGCTGCCAGAGGCAGGAGGAAGCGGTGGTGGAACGACTCTTACGGAAGGGGCGCCTTGCCCAGGACCGGATCCCGGGAACAGCAGCATCCCGGGCGGGCACGCGCCGTCGGGCCGCGGGGACTGTGCTGGGGGTGCTGTCTGAGAGCGGCGGCGGGCCCCGGAGGGGCGCCAGGGGAGGAGGACGGCCCGGGGTAGGGGAGGGATGGGGGAGGAGGCGGTCCCCACGAGGCCGCGACTTACTTACCTTTTTCCTGAGAACATGGGTCCTAGAATCACCTAGGAGGGAAGGCGAGGTTCACTTCGGGGCCCGCCATGCACGGACGCCCGGCCACCGCCACCGCCACAACCCCCACCCGGACCCCGCTCCAGCTCCCGCGTGCAGGGATCCCGTCCCCGCGCGGCACCTGAATCTGCCCCCGGGTCTTGCTGGGGGAGCCGGGAAGCACGGTGGGCAGGTTGACGCAGCTCATGGCGCCGCGGAAAGCCTGCAGCTCGGGGTCCCTCCGGTGCCACCGCCCAGCAGCCAGGCTCGGGTTCCCGCGCGCTCCGCTTTTACCCCCGGCGCACTGGCCAATCGGGAGCCGGCGCCCCGGAGCCAATCAGCGAGCGGCCGCGGCCGGGCGGGAGATTCGACCGCAGCCCGCCCCTCGTGGGCGGCCCCGAGGCCCCTGCCGGCTGGCGTCACCGGGAGGGCGGGCCCGGGCCCCGCCGCCGCGTATAAATAGCCGGGGTGGCCCTCCGGCCGGCCGCGGTAGAACGATGGAGGTCCCCGGCCGTGGGCCCCGAGCCGAGGCTCCCTGGAAGCGGCTCTCTGCAGAGGTAGGCGGGCTGCCGGGCGGGCCGCGCCGTGCGGAGGTTAGATGCGGTGCCAGCAGCGGAGCTCAGGCGGGCGTAGACCCTGCGCTCTCCAGGGCAAGGGGGACCTGCGTGCCTGCTCCGAAGGCTTTAGCGCCCTGACTGGGTGTGCTTCTGGCCACGGGCAGGCTTCGGTGAGCCTGGTTTCAAGGGCAGAGAAAACCGTGCTCGCATCCATAGAGAGGGCCACGGTTCCCGACCTGACCCGAGGGTCCCCCATGCGGATGGAGGACGGGGAGGATGCAGAAAGGCTGCTGTTTCCTGACCGTGATCCTTGGGCTAGAAACCACCCAGGCAGAGCACGCGCTCTGATTGTCACTCAACTGTAGTTTCCTAACTAGTTTCCCGGAATTTCAGGCACTGTTCTGGGTTTTTTCGGGTTTTGCTGTTGTTGTTGTTCGTTCGTTCGTTCGTTTGTTTGTTTTCCTGGTCCCTGATACACCTGAGAATCTGATAAATTATGCTTACTACCCCCAAGAAATGCTCTGTCTCTCTGTCTCACACACACACACACACACACCTGCACTACCAGGGAACTCTCAAAAACCCACTGCATTATTGTTACCATACATAACAGGTGTGAAGACTATGATTGCTCTCAGTGTGTGTCAGGGACGACAAGGTGCCCTACAGACATATATTGTACAGATGTAAAGAATGCTGGCCAAGACTCTTGTTCAGTGGGAGGAGGCAGTAACCCACACTTGAAGGGTTCGTTTTACTTCATTTACATGCCTTATGTCCTTCAACCTTGGGCTGAGACCCGGAGAGGGTAAGTGAGTTGTCCAGAGGAAAACAGCCTCTAAGTGTTGTTGGAGCTTGGATGACCCTCAACCCATCTGACTCCAGAGCGCAAGACCCTTCCATGAAGCCACCCTGTCTGCAAATTCCCCATCTTAGTCTCCACTCTTTCTCCTTGTCTTCGAGCTCCTCATCCAAAATCTGGTTCCTCGTTGCTCTCTGCATTACACTGAACATCTTGGCCTAGCATCCGAGGCCCTCTCCCCCAGCCCCAGCTTCCCTGCCGCACCTCTGTGTCTCAGCAGTCTGGCCCAACAGCATTTCCAAACTGACCTTTGGTTTCTTTGCTGTGACTCCTGCAGTCAGAATCCTGCTCCCTCAGGGGCTCCTGGTCAGGGGCTCCTGGGTGGCTCAGTCAGTTGAGCGTCCGACTCTTGGTTTCAGCTCAAGTCATGATCTCAAGGTTGTGGGTTCAAGCCCCGTGTCCAGCTCCACACTGACGGGGGATCTACTCGGGATTTTCTCCCCCTCCCTCTGCCCTTCCCCCTGCTTGTGTGCTCTCTTGCTCTCTCTCTCTCTCTAAAAATAAATGAATAAACTCTTTTAAAAAAAGGATCGGGGCGCCTGGGTGGCTCAGTGGGTTAAATCCTCTGCCTTCAGCTCAGGTTGTGATCTCAGGCTGCTGGGATGGAGTCCCACGTCTGGCTTTCTGCTC
Source organism: Enhydra lutris kenyoni (assembly GCF_002288905.1). Classification (NCBI taxonomy): domain Eukaryota; kingdom Metazoa; phylum Chordata; class Mammalia; order Carnivora; family Mustelidae; genus Enhydra; species Enhydra lutris. The sequence continues at coordinate 2,805,904 of NW_019154159.1, forward strand.
AGCAGGGAGACTGCTTCCTCCTCTCTCTGCCTACTTGTGATCTGTCTCTGTCAAAGAAATAAATAAAGTCTTTAAAAAAAAAAAAAAAAGGAACATGCCTGCTCAGAGAAGATCAACTTTCTCTGCAGTGGCCTGCCCCCAGCTCCCTGGCCTCCAGCAGCAGGAGTGGTGCCCACAGTGGCATTAACCAGGACAGATTTATGGGACCTCATCTCCCCTTTAAGGCTGTCCACTAGTTAAAGCATGACTGTGGCTCTAGGCCACGAGTCTGAGAGCACCCAGGACATTGTGTCTGAAGTACCTAATTAATTGATGTTGGGGGCAGAGTGAGGAGTAGGTGACCAGGCTGGAGATGGGAGGGACTTGAAGGAAATTGAGAGCATCAGCCTGAGATATTGGGGAGGCGGCTTCTCAAGGCGGAGAGAAGCATCTAGACCGTTAGGAGGGATGGGGGCACAGTGTGGAGAACAAAGGTCTTATGCAGCCTTCTGTCTGTGTTCCGCAGGAATTGGAGCGTCAGTACTGCCCCAGCAGATGGGTCATCAGACGGGGAGCGGAAGAAACCCTGAAAATGTACTCACACCTAGGAGACAAGGGTACTGGGGGCCGTCTCCATGGCTGCCGTGGGTGGACTTTGGCAGGTGGCAATGGTTCATTTTGCAGGGAGCAGGGGGAGGCTCTCAGGGCAATTCCCAAAGTCCAGGCGCTGGGCAAACCTTGTCCGCTCAGGGCCACTCAGGAGCCCTCACTGCAGGATGGCTGGAACCAGGAAACGCCCCTCCACGCCATGATCCACCTCTACTGCGTGCTCAGCCAGCAATGCCCAGGCACATCAGGTGACGGACCACAGTGGCACGGAGAGGTGGAGTGAAAAATCAAAAGGTCTCCCCCTTGGCCCAAACATTCGGTGTTGATGGTATTTGTAATCAAAGAAGACTTTGGTTTCTTTCAAGAAGTCAGGGCTTGGGACCCTGTAAGCGAGTGGAGGAATCCCGAAGTGAATCTTGGTTTCCCCAGGCTGAGCAGAGCACTTGGATTTGGTGGTTCGGTCAACTGAGATAATCCTTCTGGAAGAACAGGCTTGTGGAGGTTCATTCCAGCACAGACCGGTATCCTCCCTGTCCCAATGGACGTGGAGTGGAGTTGTGTCCTGGCCTCTTCAGAGCCCTCTGCAGGGCCCAGCTCTGTGCCAAACACGTGACTATTTGGTCAATAAACTAGAGTGTGTGGTGAAACCTACATGAGCTTTTGTAGAAAAGCCATTTTTTTTAAGATTTTATTCATTTAGGTCACCTGGAGTTCTAGGATCAAGTCCCACATCGGGCTCCCTGATCAGCAGGGAATCTGCTTCTCCCTCTGCCCTTCCCCTTGCTTGTGCTCTCTCTCTCCCTCTCAAATGAACAAAATCTTTTAAAAAAGAGATTTTATTCACTTATTTGAGAGGTAGAGAGAGCGAGAGAGAGCACGAGCAGGGAGGAGGGGCAGAGGGAGAAGCAGACTCTCCACTGAGCAGGGATCCTGACCTAGGCCTCGATCCCAGGACCCTGGGATCATGACCCAAGCTGAAAACAGATGCCCAGCTGACTGAACCACCCCGAAAACCTATTTGTCTATCTTAATTGTCTTGAAGGAAAGGAGATCTGTCCCCCTTGAGAAAGCGAGTTCCGCATGAGGGGTAAGAGCTGAGGAGCTCGTGCTGTCTGCTGCCCTCAGAGACTCCCATCCGTGATTGCTGTCCACACCGTGGACAGCTTTAAGCTCACATTCCACTCGCCTTCCTGTTCTCAGTGCTGTAGTTGGCCTGGAGGAGCTGCAGGTGCCGCTGACCCATTCCATGGGTGCAGAACATGAGCCCAAGAACAGGGGGGCATGAGGGCCGGGGGAATGAACAAGGGCCATGCCTGTGCAGGGCTGCAGCCTGTCTCTATTTAAAATGTTGACATTTTGTTGGCCATGGACATTAGCGTTACTTGAGATTTAAAATATGTATGTATATTTACTGCCTCTAAATAGTATTTCTCTTTGGGGCACCTGGATGGCTCAGTTGGTTGAGTGTCCAATTCTTTTTTTTTTTAAATATTATTATTTTTTAAGATTTTATTTATTTATTTGACAGACAGAGATCACAGGTAGGCAGAGAGGCAGGCAGAGAGGAAGGGAAGCAGGCTCGCTGCTGAGCAGAGAGCCCGATGCGGGGCTCGATCCCAGGACCCTGGGATCACCACCCAAGCCGAAGGCAGAGGCTTTAACCCACTGAGCCACCCAGGCGCCCCGAGTGTCCAATTCTTTATCTCAGCTCAGGTCTTGATCTCAGAGTCCTGGGTTCAGGCCCCACCCTGGGCTCCATGCTGGGCGTAGAGCCTACTTTTAAAAAAAACCTCTTCTTTAAAGTAAGTATTATTTATCTTTATATTGGTCAGCTTGGTCTGCACTAACAAAAGGCCATCGAATGGGTGGCTTAAACAGTAGGAATCTATTTCTCACGTTCTGGAGGCTAGGAAGGCCACGATCAAGGTGCTGGCTAGTTTGGTTCCCTGGTGAGAGTCCTATTCCTGACGTGCTGACAGCTGTCTTGTCCATATGTCCTCACTTGGCAGAGAGAGAGCGGGAGAGAGAGAGGAAGAGCCCTGGTCTTTCTTCCTCTTCGTTTAAGGCTGCTAATCCCACGACAGGGGCCCCACCCTCATGACCTCATCCAAAGCAAATACCTCCCGGAGGTAATTACTCCCTCCAGCACCATCACGTTAGGGAGCAACACTTCAACATAGGGATGTTGGGGGACACAAACCTACAGCCCAAAACAATCTTCATTACTGAGTTCATTACTGAGTTTTTCGTGCCACCCCCCGACTCCAAAGCAAGGGCCTCCCTCACCTCACCCTGCTTGACGAGCTCATGCAGCTCATGAGGGGGCCCCCTGGCCCTGGGGAGAAAGGAGCAGGCTGACCGGCTGGGGCTGGTGAGGCAGCGTCAGGGAGGGAGCCCTGCCTGGTCTCTGCTGCAGGATGCCCCAGACCCCGTCAGTGCTGCCTGTGGCCTCGAGGACTGCCCCACAGTCACACTCACAGGACACGGCAAAGCGACACCAAGCGCTAATAGTGGGAAATTGCTGTCAAGCCAGAACGCCTCTCCATGAAGGACAGAGAGAGAAAAGAAGACATGTTATGATCGAACAAGGGTTAGCCGAACTGTGACGTGCCCCATAGGTGAGCTGCTAGAGACCCCAGAAAGAAACGTCACCCTTTTATACAGGCCAGCAATATGCCCCATCGCAGACCAGATACACCTGCTCTCAAGATAGAGGGTACCTGTGCTCAAGCCAGAGAGCCTGACAGAGCCCCCGGGTTCTTCCACAATCCACCCAGTACCTAGGGTGGCCCAGGCTTGCAAATTGCCGTTCTCCAGAAAAAAAAGAAAATTCCCCGTCTCTTCAAGGCAAGACGTAGTCTTGTAACTTGGGAGCCAGACACCTGCTCCTGCCCTCCCATGGAATCTGGGGGTACGGGTGCTGGCTTCTGGTCCTGGACAGAAACATTCCTAGCTTGTATAACTGGCAAGAGAGTTCTTTCGCTTTCAAAAATATTTACAGGGCGCCTGGGTGGCTCAGTGGTTAAGCCTCTGCCTTCGGCTCAGGTCACGATCTCAGGGTCCTGGGATCGAGCCCCGCATCGGGCTCTCTGCTCAGCGGGGAGCCTGCTTCCTCCTCTCTCTCTCTCTGTCTGCCTCTCTACCTACTTGTGATCTCTCCCTGTCAAATAAATAAATAAATTCTTTAAAAAAAATAAAAATAAAAATAAAAATATTTACATACACCTCAAAAGGGTAGAGAAAGGATCTACAATGAGTTTCCCAAAATAAATACTGGAAGAAAAGGGAGGGAGGAAGCTCTCTTTTCCTTTTCTGCACCAGGGAGACTTCAAAAAAAATTTTCCGCCCTTATTTTTGGTTTATATTCACCCTTACAGTCACTGACCTAGTAATTTGCAGTAGGGGAGTGTTCTGCTCCAATGTGTAGTTGACCTTTCTCCGCCTTAAAGACGTGGCCTCGCTAAGGCTGGACACGCAGGACGGCTGAGTGAGCGTGGGCAGAGAGCAGAAGGGGGCGGGCAGGGGCCGGTTTTCAGAACTATTTCCTCTGTCAGTAAGTTTAAACTTGTTTTACCGCAACTCTTAGGACTGATACATTGTACACTAAATGAAGGATGGACGCGTGCATGGCAGGGTGGATGCATGGGCGGAGGAGTAACTAGGCAGACACACAGGCAGGCAGAGGTCGGTGCTGAACCGCTGTGTGGGCGCCCTGCCTCTCAGACCTTCCCGCGGCCTCCAGTCCCCCAAGCCACGCCCTTCTCCAAGAGAACCAGTCGCCCGTGAGGTGGGTGGAGCCTCGTGATTGACAGCCTCTGGTGGGGTCCGGATCTCCGAGGGCCCTTCCTCCCTTCGCGGGGGCTTTTTCTTCTCCACCAGAAAAGCCAGAGGAAGAATCAAAGGCACAGAAGATACAAGCGCCAGTTTTGTTTGTGACATAAAATGTACCACTTAAACCATTTTATTATTTTTTTAAAGATTTATTTAGGGGCGCCTGGGTGGCTCAGTGGGTTAAAGCCTCTGCCTTCGGCTCTGGTCATGATCCCAGGTTCCTGGGATCGAGCCCCTCATCGGGCTCTGGGCTCAGCAAGGAGCTTGCTTCCTCCCCTCTCTCTGCCTGCCTCTCTGCCTACTTGTGATCTCTGTCTGTCAAATAAATAAATAAAATCTTTTAAAAAGAAGATTAATTTATTTGACAGAGATCACAAGTAGGCAGAGAGGCAGGCGGGGGTGGGGGGTGCGGTTGGGGGGGCGGCCAGGCTCCCTGCTGAGCAGAGAGCCGGATGCGGGGCTGGATCCCAGGACCCTGGGATCATGACCTGAGCCAAAGGCAGATGCTTAACCAACTGAGCCACCCAGGTGCCCTTAAACACTTTAGATTAGAATCACAAATGCAATATATTTGAGTCACTGAAAGTCTCTAATAGATGCATTCCTTTAAGTGTGTCCTATGTAGTGGTCGGTGCCTGGTGTGGCACATGGACACACTAGGAGGCTGGCCTGTTCTGGTCATTAGACCTTTTTTAAAAAAATTTATTTATTTGACACAGAGAGAGATCACAAGCAGGCAGAGCGGCAGGCAGAGAGAACGGGGGAAGCAGGCTCCCCGCTGAGCAGAGAGCCCGATGCGGGGCTCGGTCCCAGAACCCTGAGATCATGACCTGAGCCGAAGGCAGAGGCTTAACCCACTGAGCCACCCAGGCGCCCCTGGTCGTTAGACCCTTGCAGGAATCACACCTCAGGCCTTCTGAGCAGTTGGTCACTTGAAGCAATAGGAGTTGGGAAGTCTCCACCCCCTCATCCACAGGAGAGGGAGCAGGACCCACAGCGCATAGCATAGCACATCTCTCTCCTAAGAAAAGTTCCCTTCTCTTGTCCCCTCACTCCAAGGATGGCGGGGGGCGGGGGGTGTGGTCAGTAGACATGGTCAGTGATGGCAAACTGGTTTTGCTTGTCCTGCAAAGGCAGCCTGGTCTCTGGTTTTGGCATGGGGAAACTGGGCGTCTACCCTGCTCAAGGCCAAGACCAGAGTCCAGCCAAAATGCCAACCGCCCATTTTAACAGTTTATGCGCACTTGCCCAGACACACTTTATACAAACTATCTCTACACAGTGCGTTAGCCCCTTCTGGAGATCCAGGGTCATCCAACCCAGAGGAGCATTATTTTCCTTTTGGGCCCAGCACCACAGCCACCAAGGCTGGGGACCTGGGCATCTCTGGGGACGTGGATCCCAAGTCACATCTCTCCCCACCAATTTCAGTATCAGGAAGATCACCATAATCTCTGTGCTATTTACACAACCTGTTCTGCTCTTTGCATCATGAAATACTTATCCATTTCCTTTTCGATTAATGTGTTTGGGGTCCTACTTATGTAATCTTTGATATCCCAAGATCATGAAGATCTCTTATTCTCTTTTCCAAGAGCTCTGTTGTCCTCTTTTTCATGTTTAGATAGTCCATCAGGAACTGATCTGGCATGGTGTGAGGTAGGGATCAAGAAACTCTTTTTTTTTTTTTTTCCATTTGGATATTTGGTTAACCCAGCACTGCTTGTTGAAATATTTATCACCCAATTTTCTTTTTTAAGATTTTTTTTCTCTTTATTCATTTGAATCAGAGAGAGACAGAGCGAGCATAGGCAGGGGAGAGGGAGAAGCAGACTCCCCACTGAGCAGCGAGCCCAATGTGGCACTCCATCCTAGGACCCTAGGATCATGATCCGAGCCAAAGGCAGACGGTCAACCATCTGAGTCACCCAGGCGCTCCTATCACACAATTTTCTTTTAATTTTTTTTTACTACCTATCAAGTCCTGGGTATACAGAGGCGGGCAAAGCAAAGCCCTTGTCTTCAGGGTGAAGGCAACAGACAGACAGGAAAAACAGCGAAAAGTATATCAAGAGTGGTGAATGCCAGACTCCATGACAAAGCCAAGAAGGGAGATAGGCCATAATGTCTCTGAGCAGCTTTCTATTATCATAGGTCAGAGGCTATGTCCGGTATTTTGCTATTATAAATACCATTACTGTGGGCATCTTTAAAACAAGTCTTTGGGAATATATCTGATCATTTCCTTATAAAAACTATGTGGATAGGGACTTAGGAATCAAGGAATACAATCTTCTTGGGCTTCGATACCTATTTCCAAGCCATCTTTCAGAAGATCTTACCAATTTACACTCTCCAGTGCCCAGTGTTGGAGGGAGCTAAGCTGCCTGCATTTCACTGATTTTGGGGGAGAGCGCTTGGGGGAGGGCATGAATATACAGACTCCCCTCTCCCCCCACCCCTTCACCTCTGGTATTTATTTCCCTAACAATGCCCCTTCTCCTTTCTTCCACCCAAGTCGTAGCCAATTTCCACATCATTCTCACCTCTCCCCTCCTGGCATCCAATTACATATCCATACTGTTTTATTATCTATTTATTTGAAGTGAGATTAAATATTTTATTTCTTTGAGAGAAAAAGAGAGAGCACTTGAGTGGGGAGGAGCAAAAGGGCAGGGAGAGGGAGAGAGAATCTGAGCGTAGACCCGACGCGGGGCTCGATCCTGCCACTGTGAGATCGTGACCTGAGGCGAGATCGAGAGTCAGACGCTTCACTAGCTGAGCCCCCCAGGCACCCCTACTTGAAGTGAGTTTATATATTGCTTCCCTAGAAGACTGTTTTTCCGGAGACTCGGACAAGTCGACACTTCCTGGAGCACGAAGCAAAGTGTAATGCCTGCGAAAACCCCGGAATGAAGCAGTGGATGGAGGGCACCCTTCAGAACCATGGAGCCCTTCCAGACAGACCTTGGCAGACCATATCGGTCCCACTTGGATGGGCCAGTCTGCTGTCATTGCAACTGACCACGCACCCCCATGAGATGCTTGGGAACCCAGCTCAGATGACCTTGAGGACTTGGGGAAGCATCGTTCGGGCAAACAGTGACAGCTAGAACTGACTGGTGCACCCCAAGGGGCTTTAAGCAGAAAAGATTCTGCCTTAAATGATAGAGAAATTAAACAGATTGTGCTGATGGCGACTTGTCCGTTTCTCGAGACAGCCACCAAGAAGGCCCGGGCCACCAGGAAGAGCCTGCTGCATGTCCCCTACGGGGATGGCGAAGGGGAGAAACTGGACATCTACTTTCCTGGAGAAGTGGCTGCTGAAGGTAGGCCATCGGGAGGGCCGTCCCTGGGCAGATCTCAGCTGGCCTGGCCGCCTGGGCTCAGCCCCCATGCCTTTGTCTGTCTTTACAGCCTTGCCTTTCTGTCTGTTCCTTCACGGAGGGTACTGGCAGAGTGGAAGGTGAGTTGCGGTCTGGATGAGCAGAATCTGGAGATTCTTCTTGCCCTGGTGTAGGAGTTCCTTTGGCTGTTGCAACAGATGACTGCAAACTTGGTGGCTTATCGCTGAAACACATTCTCTTCTGGTTCCAGAGGCCAGAAGTCTGAGATCGGGTTGCATACAGCACCCTGCTCCGTTCTGAGGCTCCAGGGAGAAACTGCTCCCGCCTCTTCCAACTTCTGGGGGGTTCTTGCGTTTCATTGGCTGTGGTCACCTCATTTTTTTTTTAAGATTTTATTTATTTATTTGACAGACAGAGATCCCAAGTAGGCAGAGAGACAGGCAGAGAGAGAGGAGGAAGCAGGCTCCCTGCTGAGCAGAGAGCCCAAAGCGGGGCTCGATCCCAGGACCCTGGGATCATGACCGGAGCCAAAGGCAGAAGCTTAACCCACTGAGCCACCCAGGCGCCCCTGTGGTCACCTCATTTCCGTCTCTGCCTCCATTCTCACCGGGCCTCCTCGGTGTCTGTGTGTCTGTGTCTCAGATCTGCCCCCACCTTTCTCTCTTATAACGTCACCCATAGTAGGATTGAGGTCCATCCTAAATCATGGATGACCTCACCTCGGGGTCCCTAATGACAGCTCTGTACACTGTGTGGCCGTATTCCCAGGTGCTGGGGTTAGGACGTGGACCTGTCTTTTGAGGGAACATGATTTAACCCCCTGTACCCGGGGAGAAGTACGTTCAAGCTACTCTCAGTCAAAGGGAAACTGCAGTGACTAACCCTCCTGGCCTGCGTGGGACTGAGGGGTTTCCCAGGACATGAGGCTTTCCGCGGGAGAGCCCCCGGGGAACCCAGGTCAGCTCGTCACCGTAAGATAAGCAGAGGCATACTTGAGATCTTCAAGGACACTGTTGTTCCCTAGGATCTCACTTAAGGAGTTTCCTGCTATAGGATCTATGACCCTTCAAGCATAGACATCTTCGCAGCTGAATTTATGGCTTTACCCTTTGTCCCACAAAGCTCTCTACTCATCTGATCTTCATTTCTCAAAGACAGCACCTACGAGAAAGTAGATGTCCCCATTTTACAGATGAGGAAAGCAGACTTAGAGGTTAAGTAAAGCCCCCAGGGTTTCAGAGCTAGCATGTGATAAGGTAAGGATAGCACCTACCTTCTTCCTTATACTACACAGGACCAGAGAGGGCTGGAGCCCTGGGTGGACATGACCAGGAAGGAGCCTGGTTGGTGGCCGAGGTTTCTCCATTATCACATGTTTGTCTCTTTCCTCAGTAAGGACATGTCAGCCTTCATGGTCGACCCACTGACGGCACGGGGAGTGGCCGTGGTAGTCGTGGCTTATGACATTGCACCCAAAGGTAATGAGGATGGTCCTACGGGTTTGAAGGCTGCTGGGCTTTGGAGGGAAGAGAGCCACCCCCCATGAACCCTGACCCCACTCCTGCTCTGTGTGCAGGAACCCTGGACCAGATGATAAACCAGGTGACTCGGAGCGTCGTGTTTGTGCAGAAGAAATATCCGTGCAATGAGTGGGTGTCCCTGCAGATTTTCCTTTTGTCAGACAATGCGGGAGGATGGTGGGTTCAGTGCCTTGGGTGCAGGCCAGCTGCCTCCTCCGGGCTGTGGAGCAGAAGGCAAATCGGGAGCCTCTGGTACTGGTCCGATGCACTCAGGAAACTGAAGGCAGATTTGGCTCTCTTCTCTGACCCGACCCAGGGGACTTTACCTTTGTGGACACTCAGCAGGGGCCCACCTGGCTGCCATGATGCTCCTGGCCAACTGGACCAAGCATGGAGTCACACCCAACCTCAAAGGTTTTCACGGGACTGCAGGTCTGGCGGGGCAGCCTTCACCCTCCTCAGGTGGTAGACACCGGCTGCCCAAAATCCCAGCAGCCACAGAGGGCTTGACCTGGGGGCTCTGAGCCCTGTGAGACAGGCCAGCTTTGCTTCTCTCCCCCTACCGTGGTCTTGCCCCTTTGGTCCTGGAGGCTGGGCTGGCCCCATAATGCTCCCCCCACCCTCCAGGTCCGCTTGAGGCCTGGCTTGGTGGAGCCTCGGCCCCACCTGCAGCCTGACCCTCTGAGTCTTCTTCCCCTTCACAGGTTTTTTCCTGGTAAGTGGGATCTATGACCTGGAGCCCATCGTGCACACCACTCAGAACGCCCCTCTCCTCCTGACCCCGTGAGTCATTTGCCCCCTCCTCCCTGAGCTGAGGGGGACCCTCCCAGGAGGGCCAGGAGTGAACTGCAGCCTCCTCTCTGTCCTGACCCACGCCCACCCTCTGCATCAGGGAGGACGCTCGGAGGAACAGCCCCCAGCTGCTCCTGGAGGCAGCCTTGACTCGGCCCTCGGGTCCAGCCTGCCACATGCTGGTGACTGTGGGCCAACACGACTCCCCTGAATTCCACCGACAGTCTAGGGAGATTTTTCAGGTACCCCCGAGCTCCCCGCTTCTGGCCGGAGGTTGAGGGTCCTGTCCTCCTATTACCTTCCTCTTTGCTTCACCCCAAGGGACCCCAAGACCATGAGCCATTTATCCAACAAATACTTAGCGAGCACCTGGCACATGCCAGGCGCAGGGTGACGCTCCCCCACCCTCCCCAGCCTGCCGCCTCTTACTTGACTCCTTTCTTCACCCAGACGCTGCGCCGGGGAGGGTGGGATGCCTCATTTGAAGAAATCCATAACGTGGATCACTTTGAAATCATTTGGAGCCTAACCCAGCAGGACTCTGTGCTCACCCAGGTGGGGCACAGCCTTTCACCACACTTTCACCTAGAGAGTGTGGGTCCCCCAGGAGAGGTGGGGAGGGGTGAGGGGGGGCAGCGCACAGGAGATCTTTGGCCTCCAGGGGGCTGGGGTCCTGATGGTAGGAACTGAGAACCCCACTGGCTTCCTCTACTTCGCCTCATTCTGAAAGAGCCCCAGAGGATCTGCAGAGTCTGCTCCTGGGCACGCACGTGGGAGCTGCCTGGGGCTTGGTGTGGACAGGGCGGGGCATCGATCTGGTACAAGGAAAGTATTCGCCTGTGTGTAAGCAAGCAGCAAAGCCAGCTCCAGGTAGGAGAGGATGGATGGGTCTGGTTCATAAACGTTCATTACAATTTTAACATGGAGAATCCTGTTTATTTATTTATTTTTATTTGATTTAAAGATTTGATTTATTTATTTGACAGAGGGAAATAGACAGCGATAGAGGGAACACAAGCAGGGGGAGTGGGAGAGGGAGAAGCAGGCTTCCCTCTGAGCAGGGAGCCCGATGGGGGGGGCTCGATCCCAGGACCCTGAGATCATGACCTGAGCCAAAGGCAGACGCCTAACGACTGTCCAGGGGCGCCTGGCTAGCTCAGCTAGTGGAGCGCATGACTCTTGATCTCAGGGTCGTCGAGTTGGAGCCCCACGTTGGGTGTAAAGATGGATTAAAAATAAAATCTTTGGGAAAAAATCAAATATTACAATTTTAATGTGGAGAATTCTTCTAAAAGCCAAAGAGAAAACCAGGGAAAATACTTGCCACAGATTTGGCAGATAAAAAATTACCACTTCTGCTTCCCCCACCCCCAGCCCGGGAAAGTGGGCACGTCCTTAGCGCCACTTTTTAATCAGCTGCCGCCTCAATAAGGCTTCTTTTCTTTATTAAGATTTTATTTACTTATTTGACAGAGAGAGAGAACACAAGCAGGGGAAGTGGGAGAGGGAGAAGCAGGCTTCCTGCCAGGCAGGGAGCCCGATGTGGGGCTCGATTCCAGGGGCTCGATTCCAGGATCGAGCCGAAGGCAGATACTTAACCGACTGAGCCCCCCAGGTGCCCTTCAATAAGGGTTTTTATAGCATTCCGTTTTAACTCACATAAATATTCTTACTATATAAAGAGCACTTTCAAATCAATAAGAACAGTTTTTATTTCTATTTAAGAATAGATTAGAAATAGAAAACAATGGATAAAGATAAGAGATGATTTTTTTTTTAAAGATTTTATTTATTTATTTGACAGAGAGATCACAAGTAGGCAGAGAGGCAGGCAGAGAGAGAGGAGGAAGCAGGCTCCCTGCCGAGCAGAGAGCCCGATGCGGGGCTCGATCCCAGGACCCTGGGATCATGACCTGAGCCGAAGGCAGCGGCTTAACCCACTGAGCCACTCAGGCGCCCCAAGAGATGATTTTTTAAAAGATTTTATTTATTTGTCAGAGAGAGAGAGGGAGAGAGGGCAAGCAGAGGGAGAAGCAGGGAGCTGAGCAGGGAGCCCGATGCGGGACTCAATTCCAGGATTCTGGGATCATGACCGGAGCCAAAGGCAGACACTTAACCAACTGAGCCACCCAGGCACCCAAGAACAAGGGATAATTTAAGAAAAAATGTACATGGCTAATAAACATGGGGGAAAATTAAATTATACTAGTGATCATAGAAATGTCACTTAAAAGCCCAGTCCTTGGAGCACCTGGGTGGCTCAGTGGGTTCAAGCTTCTGCCTTTGGCTCAGGTCATGATCTCAGGGTCCTGGGATCAAGTCCCGGATTGGGCTCTCTGCTCAGCAGGGAGCCTGCTTCTCCCTCTCTCTGCCTGCCTCTCTGCCTACTTGTGATCTCTCTCTGTGTCAAATAAAAAAACAAAATCTAAAAAAAAAAAAAAAAAGCCCAGTCCTTTCCCACCTGTCATGGAAAATGTTCTAATGATAATTATGCCCAGCCCTGCTGGAGAGGTTGGGAAGGGGCTCCTCTCCAGTTCTGCCCTTGGGAGCACAGTCTGGTGTCAGGAATCCAAACCCACAGGCCCAGGAATTCTGTTGCTTGGAATTTCTCTTCAGGATAATCAAGAAATACAAAAAGGTAGTCTTCCCAGCTTTATGAATATTCAAAACTTAGAAACAGCCCACAAGTCCCAGTGAGTTTAAATTATGACATAATTTGGTAACAGAAGGAAGTTTGCGAAAGTAAGTTAGGATACATCAAATTGTTTCAGATGTGAAAGCCAAAGCACAAGAAAGGAGCCAACATATTCCCAGTTTCATAATACGTAGGCAGCTAGACCCTGGGAGACACAGGCATGCTTGTGAAAAAAAAAAACAAGTACCAGGGGTGTGACAGGTGCATTTAAAAAATTCATTTCTGCATTTGCTAACACGAACATGCACTACTTTTTTTTTTTTTTAATGGGGGAAGAACAAACACTCATAAATGACATCTCTTGAAAAACCTAAGAAATACATATTTCAGGTTTGGGAGGCCGTCCAGTCTCTGACACAACTACCCAACACTGCCACTGTAGTACATATAGAAGCTGCCACGACCATTCATAAATGCTGAACAGGGTGGCTGCGTGCCAATAAAACTTTATTCGTACGGACATCTGACTCTTACATAATTTTTACATGTCAGGAAATAATATTATGTTTCAGTCTTTTTTCAACCATTTAAAAATGTAAAGCCAGGGACCCCAGCTGGCTGAGTCCGTGGAATGGACGGTTCTTGATCTCAGGGTCGTGAGTTCCAGCCCCACATTGAGTGTAGAGATTACGTAGAATTTGGCCCTGGAGACTTTTAATTAATCAATTTTAATTAATTAACTAAACACCTGATTAGTTCGTTTCATAAACACGTAAAGCCATTCTTAGCTCGTGGGTCCAGAAAGCACATCTCGAGCAAGGTAAGTGTACGAATGGCTGGGCGGTTGTTTAGGACACTTCAGAGGACAGATGGGACGGAGTTATCATTGCAAGTTACTGTTCTATGCTCAGGAATGCAGTCTGTTTCTTCATGGGATTCTGGAGAGAGAGCCTCAAGAGCCTCTCTGAACCTGGGGGTCTCGGGTCTTTTCTTCCTGCTGCAGATGATTTTGAGCACAATCTTTCGGGAGCTCTAACCCCGCTGGAGTGTGGCCCCTGCCACCGATGATGAAGGTCCTCCACAGACCCCACACGCTTCCCCTTCCTGCCAGCACCCCCCCGCCCCGTGCCCAGGAGCACCTCCGTTTCTCCCAGCACCACTGCAAATCTCCCTCCCGCTGGCCTGGATGGAGGGGTTCCAGGGAAGGTCCAGCCCAGTCAACACTACGATCCCCAAGCCAGCTGGGACCCTGCCTGCCAAGACGGCGTGACAAAAATGACAATACCCGGCAATCAGTAGGCTTAGCTCCAGCTGAAAGTCTGCTGACCTTTTTGTAAGAGCTCAAACCAGTCTGTTCTGTCTTTTATGGCATTCTTTTGACCCATCTGTCCTGTCTTGAGGCTTTCCCTAAGCTCCGGGGACATAGCCCAGGGGCTAGCCCCTTCCGAGAGGGGACAAGGACATCCACAGCCAGGTCAAGATTCCTCTGCGCCCCACCCAGGGGTGTGTGCAGTTCCCAAGCAGCCCCTGTGTCCACCCACCACCCTCCCCTCCCCAGCAACCCTCCCCACCCTAAAGAGCTAGGACCCCCTGAGAGATGGGGTGTCACAAAAACGGAGACTAGCCTAGATAGTCATCAGTCAGGGATAAGTACATCCAAGCCCCCAGAGGCCGAACACGATGTAGCCATAAGAAAGAGACATGTTTACCGGGTAGGAAATCCCCCCCAAATATTGTTACATGACAAAACCAAGATGCTTGCTTAATTACAACTTAGTACCATCTCAATGACTTTAAACAATACACCCCCACAAAAAGACGTTTTTCTCTGTGTGCTCACGTGTAACGCAGAGGACAGACCCTGGGGGACCCACACCTAAACCCTCTGCTACCCTCCAGGAAGGGAGGTGTTTTCGCTATATTTGTATTCTCTGACGCTGGGGCTGAGAAGGTAATGAATATTTAAACATAGTATGTAATCGGAAGTGCTGAAATACTCAAAAAGCTTTCAGGACGCAGGCAAGTAAGAACGACATTATAGACGGTAACTTGAATCTATCCCAGACCTGCAAAGGACATGACTCACAGACTGTAGGACTTCCATCTGACATCGGCAACCAGTTCTGAGACTGAGACCCCTCGCAGCTGCTGCAGGGGGGCCCCTCCCATGGCACACCTGGATTGGGAATTGCCCCCTTAGGTTACACCCTGATGAGTTAAAATGTCTTAAAATAAGCAAAAGACAGAACAGAAAGGAGTTCACCCCCTTGTGATCCTTTTTTCATTAAAAAAAAAAAAAGTTTATATAAATGGGGTGCCTGGGTGGCTCAGTGGGTTAAGCATCTGCCTTCGGCTCAGGTCATGATCCTGGGGTCCTGGCATCGAGCCCCACCTTGGGCTCTCTGCTCAGCGGGGAACCTGCTTCTCCCTCTCCCTCTGCCTGCCACTCCCCCTGCTTGTGATTTCTGTCTGTCAAATAAATAAATACAATCTTTAAAAATAAATAAATAAACATTGTAATTTAATATACAACTTACATTAAATATGCTGTGGACTGGACGACTATTTTTACAGCTTTCTAAAAATGACTTCATGATTTCTTTTTTTTTGTGACTGTACTAAACATATGGCACTCTGTCTCCGGCATACACTGTAATGGCTCAGGGTTCCTCTCGAGAAGTGTGCTCTTAATCCCCTTTATCTATTTCACCCATCCCCGCCCCCACCCCGCCCCGGCACCTACCTTCTAGCAACCACCGGTTTGTGCTTTGTATGTAAGAGTGTGGCTTTTTCATTTGTCTCTTTCCCCCCTCATTTGCTTTGTTTCTGCAACTCCCCATGTGAGTGGAATCTTACGCTTTTGTCGTTCTCTGTTGGACTTATTTTACTTAGCCCGATACCCTCTCGGTCCAACCACGTTGTCACAATAGCAAGATCGCCTCCCTTCTGCGATTGAGTGATATTTCGCTGTATGGTGTACCACACCTTCTCTACCCATTCATCAGTCCGTGGGCACTTGGGCTGCTTCCGTATCTTACTGTTACAAACCACGCCCAGTAAACCTCAGGGTGTACGCATCTTTTCGAATGAGAGTTTCATTTTCTCCGGATAAATATGCAGCGGTGGAATTGCCAGATCATACGTGTTTCTATTTTAATTTTTTGAGGACGCAACATACTGTTTCCCACAGTGGCTGCGCCTGTCTGCCTGCCTACAGGCAGCGCCCGACGGCTCCTGTTTCTCCACACCCTCCCCAATACTGCTTACATTTTGTGCTTTTTTATTGCAGCCATCCTGACAGGTGTGAGGCGAGAGCTCGTTGTGGCTTTGATTTGCATTTCCCCGGCAATGAGATGTTGAGCACTTTTTCATGTGTCTGTTGGCCATCTGTGTGTCTTCTTTGGAAAAATGTCTATTCGGGTCCACTGCCCAGTTTTTCATTGAACTGAAATGAAAAAGGTATGTGCTTTGGTGGGGTTTGGTGCTATGGGGGGTTTGGTGTTGAGTTGTATAAGCTCATTATAAAGATAACTGTATTAATGTTAAATTCCCTGATTTTGACGATTCTGCTGTGGTTATATGAAAGATGAAGTAGGTAGGGGTAAAGAGGCAAAATACCTTCACCTTACTCTTAAATTGCTCAGATAAAAAATATACATATATACACATACTATATATATATTCTATTTTCTCTCTATATGTACATGCATCACGTAAACAGAAAATCTGGATAGAGTACATATCAGTATTCCTTGTACCGTTCTTGTAAGCTTTCTATAATTTATTTATTTTTTTAAAGATTTTATTTATTTATTTGACAGAGATCACAAGTAGGCAGAGAAGCAGGCAGAGAGAAAGAGGGAAGCAGGCTCCCCGCTGAGCAGAGAGCCTGATGCGGGGCTCGATGTGGGGCTCGATCCTAGGATCCTGGGATCATGACCTGAGGCAAAGGCAGAGGCTTTAACCCACTGAGCCACCCAGGTGCCCCAGCTTTTTATAATTTAAAATGATACAGTAAAGGGGCACCTGGCTGGCTTAGTCAGCAGAACATACAACTATTGATCTCAGGGTTGTAAATTCAAGCCCCTCCTTGGGTGTAGCGATTACTTAAAAATAAAATCTTTAGTAGTAATCATAATAATAATAAAATGATACAATAAAAAGTTTCCAGGGGCACCTGGCTGGCTCAGTCAATAGAATGTGGTAGGGCATGGGATTCTTTTTTTTTTTTTTTTTAATTTTAAGATTATTTATTTATTTAATTATTTGACAGCGATTGACACAGCAAGAGAGGGAACACAAGCAGGGGGAGTGGGAGAGGGAGAAGTGAGCTTCCCTGAGAGCAGGGAGCCCGATGTGGGGCTCGATCCCAGGACCCTGGGATCATGACCTGAGCCGAAGGCAGACGCCCAACAAGTGAGCCACCCAGGCACCCCTAAGCATGGGATTCTTAATCTCAAGGTTGTGAGTTCAAGCCTCATAATGGCTGTGGATCCTACTTAACTAAAAAAGTTGTTTCCAAAATGTTGTGACATTAAAAGCATGGAAGCCAGCAGCCCGCGTGGGGCTGGAGCATTGAGAAGTCCTCTTATTTCTGGCCCGCGGATGTGAGAGGTGCCACTCAGCCACCCCTGCAGCTCGGGAAGTGACCTCAGAACTCCCTGTTCCTGACACAGATGGAGGACACACAATTTTCCCCGTAGGCTGCGGGATTTGCGGATTTGCGTTGCTGGGACACCACTTTGAGGAGGGAAGGGGGGTGTTTGCGCTGAGGTCAGCCTCACCCATCCTCTCTGTCCTGCCCTTTCTCTCCCACGATTGTCATTGCCGCCTCCCCCCACACACCCCCCCCCAGGTCTGTGAGGTCAGTGATGCCCTCAGGGACTTAGAATTCTGTCTTTCTCCGTCTCTTAGTCCTTCAAGCTCTCCTGAAGCTTTTGTGTGGTCTTGAAGCCCTTTAGAATTCTCCTTTCTGACTCTGTGGAGCAGGTGGGGGGCGACGTCTGCCATCTTCGGCTGCTGAGCACCCGGGAGCTGTTGCAGGCTCTCTTCCTGGCATTGGTTTCACTCCCTGCCCTTTCTGGACCTCCACCAGCGACTCTGGGTCTCCATTTATTCATCTGTTAAAAAAATCCAGCTGGAGCGGGAACAGGCAGACAGACCCACGTGCAGAACTGAGACTGAGATGGACCCCAGAGATGGGTCCCAGCACACAGCGGGGTTTACTAAGTGATAAAAGTGGTGTTTCGGGGGCACCTGGGTGGCTCAGTTGGTTAAGCCTCTGTCTTTGGCTCAGGTCACGTTCCCAGGGACCTGGGATCCAGCAGCCCTGCCTTGGGCTCCCTGCTCAGCGGGGAGTCTGCTTCTCTCTCTTCCTCCATCTACTGCTCCCCCTGCTTGTGCTCTCTGTGTGTGCCAAATAAATAAATAAAATCTTAAAAAAAAAAAAAAAAGTGGTGTCTCAAACCTGCCTTCATTCAAAGCTGCTTACCAAACAGTGTAGAGTCAACTGGCCAGATCTTGGCAAACAGGGGCGCTTGGGTGGCTCAGTGGATTAAGCCTCTGCCTTCAGCTCAGGTCATGGTAACAGGGTCCTGGGATCGAGCCCCTCATCCGGCTCTCTGCTCAGCAGGGAGCCTGCTTCCTCCCCTCTCTCTGCCTGCCTCTCTGCCTACTTGTGATCTCTGTCTCTCTGCCAAATAAATAAATAAAATATTAGAAAGAAAGAAGAAAAAATACACCACAAAGTCCAAAAACAACAAACCGGGTCAAGGTCGAGGAGGACAAGAGGAATGAAGTTAAGTGCCTTTTGTATAAAAACTCACCAGGCAATAGGAAAAACGTCAGTAACCGAACAGCTAAGTGGGTAAAGACAGGAATGGGCCATTCACAAGCAAGACTTGATCCGTCTTTTTTTTTTTTTTTTTAAGATTTTATTTATTTATTTGACAGAGGGCACCCAGGCGCCCCTTGATCCGTCTTTTAATCTGAGAGATACAAGTTAAAACAAGCACATAACTTTCTGCATTCTTGCAAGTGCAAAGATCAAAAAGTCTGCTGCGGCTCAGTGGGGTAAGAAGACAAAAAGTCTGGGGGGTGGGGTTACCTCAGGTTAACCAGGTAGACCTTGACCCGGAGAATTTAGCAGGCACAGACCCAATGCAGGCTGCCTCCCTCCCTCCCACCTCTGGGTGGGTCTCTGTCCCTGTGTCCTCCCCGCTGTTTCACGAGATTGCTCAGTTTTCTCGTCCGTTCTGCTGGGAAGTCACTGCGCGCGAAGCGGCTCACCCAGCCCTCGAGGACCGCAGCCGGTCGAAACGCACAAAACTAACAAGGGCCAGCACCGACACAAGCCTCAGGGGGTTTCTGGCTACTACATACAGATGTTAAAAATGCGACCCCAGAGAGTAGGAACTTGGCACAAATAATGCAGAAGGATCAAAATGGCAGAAGCTGTTATCGGTAAAATTTGATACAGCCGAAAGCTGATCTATTAATTAAATACCTGTTACAAAATCTTATGGAAAAGGGGAGTGTTTAATGAGCACAGGCTTAACATAAGTGTGCTCGACAGCGGTCACTCCTTGAACCCCGGGGACGTCAGAGCAGCCTCAACGCCTCTTCCCACCAGTCTTCATAAGCCGTCGGGGAAACGCTAAGTGTGGGAAGGGGCCAGCGCCCGGCGGGGCGGGGGGTGGGTGGTGGGGAGGGGGCGCGCTCGGTGCGCCGCGAGTAGCGGAGCCGCGCGGCCGGAGGACTACAACTCCCAGCACACCCCGCGCCGCCCAGCCTTGCCTTCCCAGAAAGCCGCGGGCGGAGCGCGGTGGGGCAGCGCGTTCCCGACCTGCCCCGCGCCGGCCGCCAACCGCCGGATTTGAAATAAGTCGGCGCTCGGCGGCTGCGGCGGCGGGATGGGCGCTTCGTCGTTGCCCCCCGCCTGGCAGCTCTACCTCAAGGACCACCGCGTCTCTACGTTCAAGAACTGGCCGTTCCTGGAGGGCTGCGCCTGCACCCCGGAGCGGGTGAGACCGCGTGGCCTCCCTGGGCCCCAGGCCTGCCCCTCCCCAGAGCCCTGACGCGGTCCCGGGGTGCCCGGGCCCAGCTGTGGGCTCCCGGCCCCGTGAAGCCCCTCCCCCTGTGGGCTCCCGAATCCTGAGCGACCCCTCCCCCTGTGGGCTCCCGAATCCTGAGCGACCCCTCCCCCTGTGGGCTCCCGGGCGCCCCTCTCCCTGTGGGCTTCCAGACCCCGGGGCGACCCCTCCCTCCGTGGGCTCCCGGCCAGGGCGACCCCGCCCGCTGCGGGCTCCTGGATCCTAGAGCTCCTAGCGGGGCCTGAGCCTGCGCTCTCCCCTGCAGATGGCCGAGGCCGGCTTCATCCACTGTCCCACTGAGAACGAGCCCGACTTGGCCCAGTGCTTCTTCTGCTTCAAGGAGCTGGAAGGCTGGGAGCCGGATGATGACCCTATGTAAGTCCCCCGGGCCAGCCTCGCTGGGCTTCCAGGGCGCCCCGCTGCGAGCTGGGCCTGAGAAAACCATGCGAATGTCCGAGACACTCGGGTGGGGGAGCCGGCCGGGGCTTTTGCAGCTCGTGTTGTGCCCCTGTCCCGGCCAACGGCCGAATTTCTGCGCCGCTGCCCAGCGGCACTTAGGCCTTTTCCGACCCGACTTGGCCCGACGGGCCTCCAGAGCAGAGGCTGAAGGAAGGTGCGTTCTTGGAGGACTGTCCTTGGCGCCTGTCGGGTCTGGCCCGTGCGGGAGCGGAGCCTGCGGGGACGCGCGGGGCTCGGGTGCTTTGCTAGCTGGAGTCCTCAGATCTGAAGTGTCACGGAGCTGCCACTCCCGCGCCAGAGAAGACAGTCCCAAGGAGTACCCTGGCACGTTTGGGGTTTTGTTCTTCAAGGCATCTAGGCTGTTTCTTTGAATTCTGTGTGTGTGTTGGCGCGGACCCTGATGGCTGTCCTGTATGTGACGCCGCCGCCTCCTCTCATTTTTGCCCCCGCTCACACCCCGTGTCGGCCACAGTTAGTATTTCCTATAGAGACTCGCCCACGCCGTCTCTTCTTGGCCAGAAGAGAGTTGCTGGTTTCCCTAACGTGCTTGCTCTCATGACCCATTCTTTTTTTTTTTTTTTTTTTTAATATTTTATGTATTCCCTTGACAGGGAGAGAGCAGAAGCTGGGGCAGCGGCAGGCAGAGGGAGAGGGAGAAGCAGGCTCCCCCCTGGGCAGGGAGCCCGATGCAGGGCCCGGTCCCAGCCTGCTCAGCCGGCTAAGCCACCAGGTGCCTCATGACCCGTTCTTGACGGGGCTGGCATGGTGCGCATACCGGGATCGCCGAGGGAGTACCCGTTGTGCTCCTGGGAGTGAATTTCCCAGTGCCGGAGAAGGTTCGGACGGTCATTCCTATCGGCTGTCCTCTGGGGCTTGGTGCGGCTGTGTGTTCGTTCCGGTGCTGTTCCGCTCGCACTGCTGTCCTCTATGCAGGGGTAATTCGCAGGGTAGATGGCGAGGCCGGGGAGTTCCCCAGAGAAGCCTGGCCAGCGAGCAGATCCCGTAACAATTCCAGGGAAATGGGGGAGATTACTTCACACAGTTCCTTCGTCGAGGGTTTTAGAGGGATTTGAGGTGTGCTGCCCCTGCCCTTATGGACCACTTTTCCTGCTAATTGCTGCAGGACTCCAGAAAAATCCCCTCGCCCTAAGTGCAGTGGGAGATGTCCCGAGAGAGGGCAGCCAGGGGTGGGCTGTGGGAGCGGGCCCTGGGATCCAGCCGTGGTCCTGCGGACTTGCGCGAGCAGAGGGAGGCACGTCTGGGGGCCGGGAGCTGGGTGCTGCTGACACACTCGCTCTTCTCCCTTTCCCTGACGTGTCTCTGGTCCCGTATTGATTTTTCTAGAGAGGAGCATAAGAAGCATTCATCTGGTTGTGCTTTCCTTTCTGTCAAGAAGCAGTTTGAAGAATTAACCCTCAGTGAATTTTTGAAACTGGACAAAGAGAGAGCCAAGAACAAAATCGTACGTATTATCCGGAGCGAGACCCAAGGGCCAACCCCGCTGAGCACTGAGTGCTGCGCCCTCTCCCGGAGCGGCTGTTTTCCTCCGAAAGCAATGTTAAGCCCCTCGGAGCATCTCTCCTGGAATGTGGTCTTGGGGTTGTTCCCTCTTGGAAGATGTGTTTAGTGCGAGGTCCTCTGGTGGTGGGCGGTGGTGGTCAGGCTGGCGTCCGGCCTTCAGGGACAGTCTGTGTGGGAGGCCGTTTACACACTGTGTGTTCGGATGTGGGCATGCGGGGGCAGAGGGTTTGGGGGCACGTAGCAGCATGTCGGGGAAGGGGCATCGTGGGTATGGCTCCAGTCCAACTGGACCTTGGGATCAGGCATCCTGGGTTATCGGGGGAGAGGAGGGGTGAGGCCGAGGGTCCACAGCGGGATGGGTACCAGGCAGCCCGGGGCGGGTAGAGAAAGTCGGCTCCCAGTTAAACCTGAATTTCAGGTATAGTTCGTGTTTTGTATGGATGTGTTCTAAAAAAGTCACTTGTTTTTGTGAAGTTTATGAAGTTTCAATTTACCGGGCGTCCCCTATTTTTATTTGCTAAGCCTGACAATATTACAGAGAATAAATGTTGGGTGTTTGCTGTCCTTGTAGCAAAGCACTGGGCCGGGAGCGGACATCCTGGTTCTGTCCCCGCCACTCACGGACTCCATGAGTTCAGGCCGGTCTTGGTTGCATGTGGAAGGCAGATCCCCATGATTTCGGAGACCCTTTTCTGGTTGAAAATTTATGTTCCTTTTTAGAGATGATTATAAAATAGTTCTGATACAGGATAAATGCTGAATACCAACTTTTTTGTTAGGAAAGCGGAAGAACTCAGCATCAGTGTAGCATGTTGCGGGAGAGCGTTTGCACAGTGCGGCCTTGAGAGCTGCAGGGCTGGAGCGGGAAGCGGGCCAGGGGTCAGCACACCCTCTGTGAGGTGCCGCAGATAGTCAATATTTTAGCTTTCATGGGCTGCAGGTTTCTGTTAGATATTCTTTTTCTTTCTTTCTTTCTCTTTTAAGATTTTATTTATATAGAGTGAGAGAGCGTGAGCAGAGGGAGGGGGCAGAGGGAGAAGCAGGCTCCCCACTGAGCAGGGAACCCCATGTGGGACTCGGTTCCAGGATCCTGGGATCATGACCTGAGCCGAAGGCAGACACTCAAACAACTGAGCCACCCAGGTGCTCTCTAGTAGATATTATTCTGTTGTTCTTGTTTTCACAACTGTTTAAAAATGTGAAAAGCATTTGTAGCCCAATGACTGTATGAGAAATAGGCTGTGTCCCATGGGCCACAGTTTGCCAAGCCCATTCTAGGTGAGAGACCAGCCTCTTTACTTAGGGGACAGTGGTGAGAAAGCTGTGCCCCAGCAAACAGGAGGGGGATAGATGTGTAGCCCAGGGAGAGGCTGAAGCCAGACTGTGGGGCACTGAAAAAGACAAAGGTTATTCAGTGTTGCAACAAAGAGGAGAAGGTGGTTGTGGCAGCACAGCTCCAAGACAGAGAGTGACCCACTGCTTCTAGGCCCCATGGTCTGGTGGGCAGAGCCAGGTGCCTATGGGGAGAGGTGACTCACTGGAGCAGGAAGCCCACCAGGTCGCCACCATCTGCGGGAACAGCAGTGGGGCCACACCAGACCAGGGTAAACAGGCAACTGAGAAAAGTGGGGGATGGGAAGAAAATGTTTTGCTTTCATTGTACAACTGTTTCTGTTTTCCCCAAGTCAGAATACAGGAAGCTTAATTTTTTTTTTTTTAAGATTCTTATTTATTTGAGAGAGTGTGCAGTCGAGCACCAGCAGGGTGAGGGGCAGAGGGAGACGCCGACTCCCTGCTGAGCAGGACCCTGGGATCACGACCTGAGCCCAAGGCAGACACTTAAACTACTGAGCCACCCAGGCGCCCCAGAACACAAGATACTTCAAAAGGATGCCTTTGTTGCTGTTGCTTTGTTTAATCACAAAACAATGTAAGCTTTCAGAAGGAGACTCAAAAGCTCCATGCTATTCCCAGGGCGACCACCACCAACTGTTTACTGGGTCTCCTTCAGATAATTTTGAAATTTCTGTATTTTAAAAAAGACTAAAAAGCGTATGCTGCTCATACTTTCCATCATCAGTTTACACAACTTACACAACAGGGAGTTTGTGAGCCTGTGGCCTTGCTGTACTATTGTGATGTTTCGGAGCTGTGCTCTCCAGCCCTGTGGCTGTCACTGGGCGTGGCTTTGATGACAAAGACTCTATAGAGGGCAGGTTTCCATGCTCCGGTCACACAGTGTCCTACCTGCCCAGTGGCGGGACGTGGCCAGTTGCTGCCATGCTGCATGACGCAGATAACAGAATAGTTTTGTTGTTGCGAAGGGCCCTGTGGAACATGCTGTTCTAGACTACCAGCTGACTGCAAGGTCTGCTGCGAGTAATTATCACTAATGTAAAGGTCAGGTCCCCTCGTGTCCCCGTGCACTTGCCCACGTGAACGGATGGTCATGTCTGGGGTCAGAGCCAAGTGCAGGGAACCGGTGTAACCAGAGGTCTGTCTGCTTTGCCCTGGAGCCCCCAGGTGGGCAGTGGAGGGCACGTCACTCCTGAGTGTGGGTTGGCATGCAGACCTCGTCTGTTCTGTGAGGGTGAGTACGCTGGGGGGCTGGCGTGTTCAACCGGAAAGTCAGCTCTGTGGTCGCAGCATGTGGTTTAAGGTAGTCGTTTATTGGACAGTTGAGGTAACCGTGTCAGGTGTGCAGATCCTGGAGACCAGGCACAGATGTTGGCTGTGATGCCGCGGGTGTCTGAGGCCCCAGACTCCCACGGGAGATGCCACTGCTCGTCCGTGTGACAGGATCGCTGAGGGAGCGGCCCACCTGGGGCCTGGCGCGGGAAAGCGTGCTGCCCCCCTGGACAGCCAGCCTTTTAGGGGTCTAGGCTGGGAGCATGCTCCCTGCTCATGACATTCCTGCTGCTGCATCGCCACCTCTACCTTTTGAGGAAAATGAAGTAAATTAGAACCAGTTAGAAAATAAACCAGTTCAGGGGCGCCTGGGGGGCTCAGTCGATAAGCATCTGCCTTTGCCTCAGGTCATGATCCCAGGCTCCTGGGGCCGAGCCCCACATCAGGCTCCCGCTCAGTGGGGAGCTGCTTCTCCCTCTCCCACTCCCCCTGCTTCTGTTCTGTCTCTTGCTGTGTTTCTCTCTGTCAAAAAAATAAATAAAATATTTTTAAAAAAGAAAAGAAAAGAAACTAGTTCAGGGAATGACCTTAATGGGAGCAAGCAGACCTGCATTTGTGGACACTAGTGATGAGGGAGAAAGAAGCCCAAGAGGAAGGAGGAGACACCAAAGCTCCAGATGGTAAACTTCTGCTCAGTGAACGTTATGTTTCTAATAGTGAATTTCCGATTTTTTTTGAAGATTTATTTATTTATTTTAAGGAGAGAGTGGGAGGGGCAGAGGAAGAGGGAGAATCCCGAGCAGATTCCTTGCGGAGTGTGGAGCCCGATGTGGGGCTCAGTCTTGCGACCCTGAGATCATGTCCTGAGGGGAAATGAAGAGTCAAGACGCTTGATCGACTGAGCCACCCGGGCGGTGCCCCATGAGTTTCTGATTTTTCCTTCAATCTACCTTTATTAAGAAATAGAGGGGCACCTGGGTGGCTCAGTTGGTTGAATGTCTCACTCTTGATTTTGACTCAGGTCATGATCTCAGGGTTGTGGGATGAAGCCCCAAGTTGGGCTCTGTGGTCAGCGGGGAGTCTGTGGGGGATTCTCCTCCCTCTCCCTCTGCCCCTCCCCGTGGTCACACACATGCATGTGCACTTTATCTTGCTTTCTGAAATAAATACATCTTTTTAAAAAGCGTTTAAAATGGAGGTATTGACCTCCGTGTTCTGGTGGTTAAGTTATAGCCGTGTACATCAGGGCTTAATTAATTTAAGCTTTATTGAAAGAGAAGAAAAAAATAAATAAAAAATATATTTTAAAAGGCCATGGTCAGGGCCCCTGCCTGGCTCAGTTGATGGGCCACGCAACTCTTAATCTCATGGTTGTGAGTTTAAGTGCCATGGTGGGCGCACAGATTACTTAAAAAACAAAAGACCATGGTCGTCTTTTCATATCCATAGAGACAAGACACTCAGGTTGCGGGGTTGTCCTTTACAGGGCACACCACTAAATGTCAGATGCTGTTCTCCTTTTCGTGTCAATTTCTTATTTGATTAATGTTTCTTTTAATTAATAATTTTAAGTAAGCCTCATACACGGCAGCAAAATTAAGATACACAAAAATACTTAATGAGAAGTAATTTTTTGAAGTTAGCCTCTAATTAGAAAACAAACTCAATAAAGGTCTGTTAGCTTTTTAACGTGTCAGAGAAATCCAGGAGAACACACATGAGGGTTGGGAGAGAGGTTCCTGGATCTGCTGATGGGATCCGGCATTTGTCCTAGATGGAGCACGGAGCGGAATGAACAGGTCAGAAGGCGGCATCGGCTGCTGGAAGCAGAGGACGCTTCTGTTTAGGAGAAAAAGCCAAGGCTCTGCAGCGTCTGCGTGGACAAGAGGGGGCTCCGGGCCTGAGCTGGGGGAGCTTCTGAAGCAGTGCGGGCGGTGGTTAAGAGCAGGAATGTGCCAGAGCCTAGCTGGGCCACCTGCACACCTGGTGCGGTGTGGTCTTCCTCGTGGTAAAGCGCAGACGGTGGTGACGCCTGCCTCACGGGGACGCCGAGCTTTCGAGAAAGCAGTTCGTGTGTGTGAAGCAGGTGAAATGGTACTTAGGGCACAAAGGTTGCAGAGTGTTTTCTTTTATGATTATTAGGATGTAGCTGAGGTGGGGGGATCTTGAGTCGGGATATTCAGCCCCAAATAGCGTTGGGTGGGGGGTCTCTGCCCTAACCCAGCGCCTGATTTGTTAGGGGCTCAGTGTTGCCTTGTTCTTTCTGCGTTGGTCTTATCTACAGGGTGTGATGGGGAAGCTCTCGGCTCGGGTTCATGCGCCTCTTCTTTATTTCCAGGCAAAGGAAACCAACAGTAAGCAGAGAGAATTCGAAGAGACGGCAAAGAGAGTGCGCTGTGCCATCGAGCAGCTGGCCGCCACGGAGTGACCCTGCCGCCGCTGCGGAGTGACCCCGCTGTCCCGCTGCCGGGCGAGCTGCTCCCCATGTGGGGCGCGCTCCCTGCCGGGACCTTACCCAGCGCCTTAGGGGACAGGAACACCCACGATTTGAAATTAGAATATTTAAGCTAGACTTTTGCTTTTTTCTTGAAAGCAGTGCCGGGGCTGCTTCTCTTCAGGCAGCTGGTGCCGCTGAGTCCAGGAACCGATTCTCTCATTTTTCTTTGGTAGTTTTCGTGTGGTTGGTTCCTGGGCTTCTGGGGGTGAGAAGGTGAGCAGCGTGTTCTCACCCGCGGAGCCCTCCCGCGCGCCGCGTGGCCTTCAGGCTGACAGCCGGCTGCGCAGCCTGAGATCTGATGCCGGAACGTAATCATAGGTCCGTTGTGGCTGGACAAATAGAGAATTAAGGATGCCATTTTAGATTTTATCTGTCTGATAATCTGAATCTATGGTGCACATTTCTTGTGTTCCTGCTACTCTCCTTTATCTCACCTGGGTATCTCCAGGGCCTGCAGTGGTCCTCGACCCCGTCGGCTCTGGTTCAGCGGCCTCCCTGCCTGCCAGAGCGGATCAGACAACATGCCATCCCCTGCTGGGGCTCTGAGGTGCTGAGTGTGGGTCTTGCCTGTCTTGTCATTTTGGAATTTTCACAGGGAGCTAGGAATCTAACCCCAGGCTGCCTTGGGCCCCCAGGTGTGCCAGAGCCCTTCCGGCCCGGAACCCACGTGGCCGGGTGGGACGGAGGAGGCCTGATGTCTTGACAGCAAAGCCAGCCTCTGGTTTGGAAGTCAGCGGACGATCCATCCCCTCCAGCGTGTTCCACGGGCACATGGCAGGGTTGTCACATCTCTCTAACACAACAGAAAGATCCTTAATGCCAGTGCCTTTTCCAGAGGCCTGGCTCCTTGCTCTGAATGAGCTGTGATGCGGGTGGAGCAGGCAGACCTGGGACAGGAGACCCGCGGAAGGAATTCCTGGTCTTACGCTCCCATCGCTCTGCAGGTGGCCACTTCCCTCTCACCACATGGGTTAGGTGGCCGGTGAGGCACCTGTGCTTCTCCTGTGAAGCCCCCTCCAGGAGGACAGAGAGATCGATTAATCTAAAAAGTGCACTGGAAATGTCTTTTAGAGGAAATTTTTTGTAGATAACTTAGATATATTGCTTGTAGTCTTACCAGATCATGGATTTCCGTGACGTCACTTAGACCAGCGGCACTAACCTTGGCGGTTTGCTCTTCTGTAACGCGGGGTCACGAAGCCTGCACCACCGCAGTTGGCCTGTGCGGGTGCGGGATGCGTGCGTGGGGGGGCGTGACACAGCGTCCCAGCTTCTTGGGCTCCGCAAAGTCGCTCTCTTGTTTTGTTGGAATTACTGCTTCGCAGAACACCACAAAGTACAATGAGAGTGAGCACGAAGCCATTCTCAGTCCTCGGGGAAATCCGTGGGAGCCTCAGGTGGCTCTGGAGACCAGGCAGCCGGAAGCAGGAGCAGAAGCCGGCCCGAGAGAAACTGCTGCATTAGATGCCCTCATCTGCCGGCCCCGCTCGCGGCTCCCGCCCCTACAGCAATGCAGAGGCCTGAATCCTTTTGAAATCACTTGACTCCGAGCCGTGGGGACTTGGGCTGCTGCGGGTGACCCGTCAGCTCCAGGTGGCCGTGTCTCCGCGGCTGCTACCCGCCCCCCCCGCGCATCTGCCTTCTCCCCGTCCACGTCCCTCCCCGAGGCCGGCTCACTGGTGGCTGAAGCCTGGTGTTACGGGACAGATTATATCCGTCCCTCCGCGAAGTGGAGCTGCAGGGTGGGTTGTGAACGGCCCTACTGGAGGTCATCATGTTGTTTTGGAAAAATAAAAACCATTTCGTTTCTAACACAGCTGCAGACCCTACTGGGTTTTTAAAATCCTGTCAGGTCTGCGTGGTGGTTCCTGGCCCGCCACCTGCGCTTCCCGCCCACAGGCTTGCGGGGCCTCCGGGCTGGGATGAGCCCCCGCAGACAAGAAGCCGACCCTGGCCTACAAGGCCCGCCCGTGTGTGTCCCCTGCGCCCGTTCTGGCTGTGAACTGGCCATGCAAAATGTGTTTCAGACGCCGCTTTCTCCCACGTCTGTCAGAGAGGGAGGAGTGTTCTTCCCTCCAAGCTCAGAGGAAATTTACTGCAGTGGTTTCTGTTGGAGGAAAAACAGCTCTTTAGCCTTTGTACTCCTCTGAGCTGCTTAATTTTGATGTCTGTGCCCATCCGTCATGGGTCCTTCGCTGTAATAGCGGCCTTTACCGGTGGCTCCGTAGAGAAGCTGGCCCTTTGCACAGCGGGTGGTGATGGGGTTCTCGGCTTCGGCAGGCCGTGCTGTGGAGCAAGACCCAGCGGGAGCTGCCCCTCGGTCCATCTTACATGTTCCCCTCCTACAGAGGTATTGTCTAGAGGCCGTATTTATTCCCAGGCCTTCGTGACTGTCCTCTCGAAGCACGAAATAGACCTCCGTTAATCAAGCCACAAGCCTTTGCCAAGGCCCAAAGCCTCAGGGTTTTTTTCCTATATGTGTCTACTTTTGGGTTCTCCAGGTCTGTGAGAATCTGGAAGGGTCGTGACGGATGCTTATGGGCTGGCACGTGCAGAGCACGGTGTACAGGTTAGAGCCCTGCAGGCCAGCCTCGGGATCCGAATCCTCCAGCTGTCCCCAGCACTGACAAGTGCCAGGCCGACCCAAAGTGACCTGCCAAGCGTGGAGCCTTCAGACAGCGCCGGCAGGTTGGTACCCCCTTGGGTACCAACTCTTTTTAAGTGCAACTCTTTGCAGGTTGCACTTAAAAAAGAAAGAAGTCACAATTTGCCAGTAAAGTCTTAGGTGGTCTTACCTGCATTTTTTCATGCAGAAGTAGAGCCTCGCAAAGAGGTGGAGAAGCTTGTCCAAGATCATACGACGAAGGTCAAGGACGGGACCCAGGCCCGCTGGCCCCGGAGATGGGCCCTCCCTGGTGAATGTTGCGCCCCAGCCTTGCGGGTGTGGCCGGGGTCGGCTGCCTGACTCCAGAGCCGGGCCTGGCGCGAAACCATCCCCATGCCATTTTTCAGACCGCTTTGTCAGGCCTTCATTCTGCGGGACGGAAACCGGCCCCCCAAGGGTTCCATCGATCTTCCTAACACAGCATTTTAAAAAATTTCAAACTGAGATTCATGGGAACTTGAAAAGATGGTCCGAAGGGGCCCCACATACCCTTCACCCAGCTTGCTCTGCTGCGACGACCGTGAAACGTCTGTGCTTGCCTTTGACATCGAAGGTCTGAGCTGAGAAGAGGGTTCCATTGTGAGGCGCCTGGCTCTGAAACAGTGTTGCCATCACAAAGGGTTTCTTGTCTGGGGGGGGGTTGGGGGGGGAGGAGAGGGGGGCGATCTCGTTCTTAAAGCAAAGCGACTGCACGGTTGGTTCCCCCGCTGGTTCCCCCCCGGGGCTCGGCCTACAGCATTCGGGCCAGTTTTCAGCTGACCAGCCACACCGGGGCCTTAGCTTCTCTGGTTATGTTCCCCTTGACCCCCAAGGCGGGGACGTCTGTCCGCTCGTTCACGCCGATGCTTGAGCACTGACGGGAGCCACGAGCTGCGCCCGGGAACCGAGTGACGGCCGGGGAGCACTCAGTCTCCCGCGGCGAGCGCGGGCTCCAGGCCATGACCAGCAAATAGCCATGTGACGGGCGGACTGGGAAGACAACGCTGCCTTGAGTAGAGCACAAAAGGCCCGAGCTGTCTGTCCAGGGACCGGGAGGAGGCGGCCGACGACCGAAGCAGGGAAAGCTGTGTCCGGCGCGGGGAAGAGAAGCATGTGCTCCGGGGACTCCAGTGCGTGTCGTGATGTGGGGTCCTCCGTGGCACCCTCCCGTTTGCCTGGTAGCAAAGCTCCGTCGGAGGCCCGTGGGCAGACGCTGGCGAGTCCGATGTGGCCCTGAGGTGCCCTTCATAGATCCTGTTTCTTCCTGGGATGAGACTGACCCCGCGTGTGGCCGCCTCCCCGCCTGGCCGCCAGCCGCATCAGTGTGGAAGACCTCCGTGTCCGACCTACGACCTCCACCCCTTGAGAGCCCTGTAGCATGGCTGGTTTTGGCCAGAACAGCGTCTCGATGAGTCTCCCGGGGAGGACTGGCTCCACAGGGCACCCCGATTGCACGGCACCGGCCTGTGGGTGAATGAGCGAGGTCCGGCTTCTGGTGGAGTTTGCTGAGGGCGGCGGGCTGAGTTGCGGCTGAGCCGTGATGCTGCGGCTCCGTGATTTCTCCCGCAGTTTTGGCTGCTTCCTCAGCCCGGGGCTGGAGGTAATGCCCTGTGGCATCAGCCCGGAACGGGAGGCTCATCGGGCCCACAGCTGTCGCTGGGGTCAGGGTCCTTACCGCCCCTGAACAGCAAGTTGAATGCAAGTTTAAAAAAAAAAAAAAGGCTCGGGTGCAGCCCGGTTTCTTTTGTCACCTAAAATCGGAATTTCTTCCATCCAAAGGTCCCTCCTGTCCCTGATTTTGGTGGTGGTGGTCTGACGCGATCTCCGAAGAGGCCCTAGCGTCCTGGAGACGGGCTCGGTGCTTACCAAGTGGCCAACCGACACCTCCAACTATGGGTTATGAGCCGGTTGTAGGAGGACGACCAATGAAAAAGGGGGTCATTCCAAAGGGGCACTTTTTCAGAACCAGGCTAGGGTATAATCTGGGTCCATCTTAGGGACATAGACTGGTGGAATTCATCCAAGTAGCCCCGTGAGGACCACTGCCTGCTGCCTAGGGGACAAGGTGGTCAGTGGCTCCCGCTGCTCACTGGGTTTCGAGCACGGAACTTTAAAGCAGGGAGATAGGGTATAGACTGCTAACACGGCCGTCTATATACCGCATCGTGAGCGCGAGACGTGTCTATTCTTGTGTGCAGCTGTGTGGCTCGGAGCTGACAGTGGCCTCAAGCAGTGTGGTCCCCAGCCCTGCCAGCAGAACCCTCTTTTTTTTTTTTTTAAAGATTTTATTTATTTATTTGACAGAGATCACAAGTAGGCAGAGAACCAGGCAGAGAGAGAGGAGGAAGCAGGCTCCCTGCTGAGCAGAGAGCCCGATGCCGGGCTCGATCCCAGGACCCTGGGATCATGACCTGATCTGAAGGCAGAGGTTTTAACCCACTGAGCCACCCAGGCGCCCCCCAGCAGAATCCTCTTTATGGGGGTGCCAAGGAGACCCTTCCAGAAAGCTCGGGCTGACAGGCAGAGGTTGCTGGGAAAAAGCATATGGAGCTGCCGCCCAAGAGGGGCTCCTCCCATCCTCCCAGTCCCTCGATCATACCTTCAACACAGAAAACAAGGCTGTGACCCACTGAAGGCAGTGTGGATCCTTGTCACATTGTGGCTGAATGCTGGGGTCACTATTCACCTTCCCCCTGTCTTCCAGCAGGGGCCCTGCCCTGCCTCCTCGCTCCCCTCCCTCCCTCACCCCTCTCCCCTCCTGCTTTTGTAGAAGGCTGCCTGGAAGCAAGACTTCTCTTTCCATAGCCCCCTTGCCAGCCTGCCTAGGTCCTTTGCCCATCCACCTCGCCTCACTGGATCCCTTTGGTTAGTCCTGGAGACTGATATAGACCAGGAGCAGCCAGGGGTCAAGTGCCCCAGCCGGGGTGGCTGCCTCCCACCATTCAGGCTGCCAGCTTCCTGGCCAGCCAGGTCAACTGCCTGCTGAGCCCCCTCCTGAGACGACACAGGCCCCACCCTTCCTCCTCCTCAGCCCAGCCATTTGGCAGCTGAAAAACTGGAGGTTTGGAGAGAGTAAGACATCTGACAAGGGACCCACTCCAGCGACCAGCTCCTCGGGGATGCTGGGATTTGAACCCAGGTCTGGGGCAGGTCTGCCTGCAGCTCTGAGACTTCCATCCCTGCACCCGAGATCTGCAACCGCGTCGCTGAGAGGTGGGACCGATCTTCCTGTGAACCTGGGGGGTGTGTTGTGAGGCTGGCGCACAGGCAGGAAAGGGGGTGCTGCGTCCAGAAAAGCCTCGGAGTTGCAGCGCCAGCTTGCCCGCCCCAGCTCCCCGCATCCCCCCAACTGTGCCCCCTACTCCCTGGCGCCTCCTCCCTGGTCCAGTTCACCAAATCCCAGCCCCCCTTCCCCGGCCGGCCTCCCCTTCTCCCCGCTCTCCCACTCTCACTCCCAACGTCCTCTCTGCTCCCCAAATCCCTGACCCCACTCCTGGAGCGCCTGGCCCGGCTGGGCGCGCTGCTCAGCTTCGCGCTGCTGGCGGCCGCTGTGGCCAGCGACTACTGGTACGTCCTGGAGGTGGCGGACGCCGGCAACAGCACCGGGCGCGCCGTGCGGCTGTCCTCGCACTCGGGGCTCTGGCGCGTCTGCAAAGGTACGGCGGCCGGCCGGGGCGCAGAGGGCGCGGGCAGGGCAGCGCCCCTCCTGCCCCCACTCCCCATCCCGGACTCTGTCCTCTCCCAAAACTGGGCGGTGACAGTAGGGCTCAAAAATGAAAGGGTCGGGCGCCGGGCGGTTGGGGGGAGAAGGACATTTTGGGGCCCCCAGAACCTGGGGAGCAGGAGCCCTGGGCATTTCTTTGCCCTCCCTGGTGGGGGCGGGGGTGTCTTGTGTTAGGAGCTGCCAGCACATTGCTCGGTAGATGAGAAGCAGCCCCAGGCTCTCAGTGGGCTCTGCCTTTGGCTGCTGCCGGACGTGGCACCTCGTCCTTCCTCCGCCTCCAAGGCTTTGTCCGATGGGGAGAAGATGCTACTTCTCGGGATGCAAATCGGTGGGGGGTGGTTGGGTGAGGGAGGGCGGAAAGCAGGGGCAGGACCCCGCACCCAGGGCACTGGGCTGCTGTTCTTCCTCAAGCAGGGGTGCGGGCGCTGAGGTGGGAGAGGTGCGGGGCACTGGGGACCTCCGGGAAGGGCACGGTTCCACATCCAAGTGACCACAATTGTTTCTCAATTGCTGTCCCCAGAGGCTCAGCCTAGCACAGCCAGGGCCCCCGGAGTAAGACCCCTGTTCCTCTCTATCCCCCCACCCCCCTCCCCACCACCCGACGGCTTGACGAGCCCTTGGACACCAAACAGGAGTGCCTTGTACCTTTCACACCTGCGGAGAGAGGAGGGCTTTCCCTCCGCAAGGCCTGTGTGACGGGGTGACCAGCAGGCTGGGGGTCCTCCCCTGCACAGGACCAGCCCTGGGGGGCAGCAGTGTCTGTGAGAGCGTGTGAATGTGTGTGTGTGCATACACGTGAGCATAGGTCTGTGTGCGTGCAAGCGTGTGCGCATGTGTCTGAGAGTGTGTGTGTGTGCACGTGAGTGTACGTGTGGGTGACTATGCGTGTGTGTGGGCGTGCACGTGCATGACGATACCTTCCTTGGTGGCAGCTGGGGAGGAAAGACGAGCTGTTTGTTCATCCGCAGAACAGACTGTGCTGATTGCTCCAAAGCCCCCCTGATGTGTGCACGTGTGTGTGTGCAAATGTGGGTGGGTGTGCACGCGTGTGTGCAAGAGTCAGAGTCCACGTTACACACACCCTTTCCTGTCCAGGCAAAGCCACACGTGAGCCTGCTCAGGGCCCCAAGCCTAAGGGAGAGCTGAGGGCAGCGTCTCCGGGATGTTTGAATTTCAGACCGACATCTATGTAGGTGTATTTGTACGTTACAGAAACAAAACAGAAGGTCTTAAATCCTCCAAACCCACTTGGAGTCACAAACTCTGGGGTCCAGAAGAGAATCTGATGGGGCTCCGTGGCCACTGGCCAGCCCGCTGGGTTCGGGCGGGGCTGAGTGTGCTGTCCAGTGTGCCCGCAAGACCACCCATCTCAGAGGGACCCAGGGTGGGTGGTGACCCCACAGGGGTCCGGCCCCCCAGGCTTGTGTCCTTTCTGCTTTTTAGGGCAAAACAGCTGCATCCCCCTGATCAATCCCTTTACCAGTGAGAACCTGGATGTCCCCACCTCAGTGCAGCACCTCATCTGTGAGTCCCGGGCCCGAGTCACCGCTCCCCACCCCCGGTCTGTCCTTCATCTCCAGGCAAAACTGTCCTGCAAAGGTGGACCTCCAGGCAGACAGGGCTCTGCAGCGCTCACTTGGATCTGCCGGCTGGGGTATGGGGGCAGTGGGGGCCGGTCCAGGTCCCAGCCGGGACGCTGAGCCCCCTCTCCTGGCAGCCCTGCACCGAGCTGTCATGGTGACCCTGCCCCTGAGCCTCGTCCTCATCGTGTGTGGCTGGATCTGCGGCCTCTTGGGCTCCCTGGCGCGGAGTGTGGTCCTCCTCTTCTTCACTGGCTGCTACTTCTTGTTAGGAGGTGAGTGTGGGCGCCCTGGGGGCCACACGCCCTGGAAGTGGGAGTGCCTCCTTCCTGCCACCCTGTCTCCTGCTCCCATCTGGCCTGTGCTGAGCCTGGGCCCAGCCTGGGGACCGAGCCACAGCAGGCAAAAGCATGTTGGGTGTTACGGGGCCTTTCTAGGGACACAGGCAGGGGTTCTGGCTGTGGTCCTCGAGCCAAGGAAGGAGGAAGCCCAGGGCTGAGCTCCCCAAGGCGATCCCTGGACCTGGTCTCCTAGACCTGCACGGAGAGGCACCTGTTCTCCCCTCCTTCCCGGACTGGCCTGGTGGGAGCAGCTGGAGTGGGCAGACCCCGGCAGTGACACAGGTGAAGAAGGGTCTCGCGGTCCTTGGCAGTGACCCCGGTCCAGTCCCAGAATGTGACTGGTAACAGTCCCTCAGCCGACATTCCCCTAGACTCTGCTGGTCGCTGGCCAGGCGCACCCTCGGGGCCGCAGCCGTGGCCTCCCTGTGGTCCCAGTTTCCAGCTGAGAGGTCCAAGGTTTCACCAAGGTCACCAGTGCTTTCTGGTGCCATCTGCCCCTGCCAGCCAGCCGGTGCCCCCCTGCTGCCCAAGCCTGGCTGTCGCTGGTGCTGCCCTGGGGCTCCTTGGGGTCAGCCGTCAGAGGCCTGTGCTATTGGGGTGAGGCCTGAGCTGGGTCTGGCATCCGGGCCATCTCTACGGTCAAGGCCATGGCATTTGAAGCCCAGACCACAGGGGCCTAGGGCTTCCTCTGGGGCAGGCCTTCCCCCTCCCCAGCGGATGCTGGCCCTGTGGGAGACCTTGGTCAAGTGGGAGCAGGCGGGCTTGCCTGGTGCCAGGAGCCTGGGGGACCAGCAGCCTGGGGGTGTGCTTCAGAGAATGGCAGCTCCCGTCAGCTGCGGCCGGCCCCAGAGCCCGGCTGTGTGGGTCCAAATCCAGTGAGGAGGACCTCGGCAAGCCACCGAGAGGAGTAATGGGGAGGGATCATATCCAGGAAGCCTTGGCATGATGCTCTCAGAACCATGACCCAGAAGAGCGGGTGGATGGAGGGCCCGGGGGCAGCTGCTGCGGGGCGCTCCTCTTCCGAGGACCCGGTTGGAAGAACAGCCCACCTGCTTCGCTCGCTCACGGTCCAGGCTGGCTGCTGTCCTTGTGGGGGATGCGCCTTAGAAATGGGTCCGCTGACATCACCGTCAGTGCTCTGAGCAGCCCCAGAGAGTCCCAGGGAGGAGAGTGTCAGCATCGGCGGGGGGGGGGGGGGGGGGGGG